>NC_043986.1:17516389-17683889 GCF_902150065.1 Myripristis murdjan | reverse complement strand
CTGTTCCAAGGCCGCCGCCACTCGCTCCTCGGGCTGGAACTAACTGACCTCAGCGCACAGCTCTCACCACACCTTTTAACCCGCTAACAAACATGCACTCACGCACACACACACACACACACACACACACTCGCTTGTTGGCATCCACACTGGTCATTACCATTGTTAAAAGTCATCATGCACTTAACTTGTGATGCATCTATGCTGCATTAGCACTACTGGCCTCCGTAACTGTATCTCATATAAGTTTTATACACCAGAAATTAGCAGAGGTTTGGGGCCAACATTGCAACATCTTTCCAAGTATTTCAACTTTTCATGTTCCACATAGTACTAAAAAAAAAAAAAACATGTTTTTGCTTCCACCCCATGTTTTTTATTGCCTGACTCGACTTCTTAAGAGAATGAACATTTCATGAATTTAATTTATTTATTTAATAAAAGATGTTATTTTGTAAAAGTAGGCTGCATTGTTGTTGTTTTTTTCATTGGCGGATATTTCATGTTGGTGCAAAACTCTTCACACGTGCACCATAAGTACTTGTCCTGTCTCTTCCTTCACCTGGCGCGAGCTGACTTAAACTTTCTCGCGGAGGCCGTGGCCGTGCTGTTTCTCAGCCACCTCGGTTCACACTTGGCCACTGTGATCTGGCTTTTCAGTCCCAGCACATGCTCACTCATTCATTCCCAGCCAACTGACCCCAGGCGACACGGCCCTGACACATCAACCCTGGTCGACTGACTCACAGACCTAACGCTGTGGGCCAACAAAGGTTAGAGCCAGGAGAGCCAGCATTGAACATACATACACACATATTATGTTTTTAGTGCTGCTCACATCACATTAGTTCAGAAAATGAACAAGTGTCAGCATTTGTGCACATATTTATTAGAAATAATTGAATTAAACACAAAAACATGAACAGTTTCAAACTTAAAATTATATCTAAAAATGTATATTAAAAGCCTTTCATTATTCACTGATATTGTAAGAGTCACTGTAGGTTACTCACATAGGTTGCATGTCTTCGACTACATACCTGGCAATCAGTCTGTTTAGCTCTGCCTGACTGTGCTGATGAATTCTTGGGTTTAAAATGAAGCCCTGGCTGTTTGGATGGAGAGGCTCCTCCTTGGTCAGGGGAGCCAGCTCTGCAGTCTTTTGTGATTAGCTTTGTTGAAGTGTGTTGTTTTACTGGGAGCATGAGAAGATTAGACTCACCATTCTTTGATGTAGATAAAGTTCTCACACCTGCACAGAGACTATAACTCACCACTATATTTTTGTCCTTGATCCCAAGGAGGGAAAAATAATGTCCATATTTCCAGGGCAGAAAGCTCACATTGCCTGAACTGTGGGCCATTGTCTGCAGTCTAATGCTGATTGATTAATTCACCATAAGGTCAGGTGAAAATCCAGGGAAAAGGCTGCGTTTGTCTGCTATCAAGGCAAAAGTAACAAGAAATGAGCCCATTTAAATTTCAGTAATTGTAATTGCATTATTTAATTTGAAAAAGTAATTAGTTACATTTCTAGTTACAGCCAAAAGTAGTGAAATTACAGTAACGAGTCATTCACAACAGTGCCGTCCACTGATTTGACCCCGGTCGCCCTGGTTACACATAATGTTACCTTGGTGACTGGGTTTAATCTCTCCATGGAGAGCTGGATCCCAATCTGACCCTTAACCCCAATGAAAGAGAGGTCACCAGGTCACACACTCCTCTGCTCCATTTTCCGCTGAGAGGGTGTTTGTGTTTAGGGTGTGCATGTGCATGTGCATGCATAGCAGCATGTAGGCAAATTAGTTTTCATGGTCGAGTCTGTATGTGGGTGCATATTTTGTCACTCTGACTCCGGAGGTAGAAGATAAAAAAAAAAAAAAGAAAAAAAAGAAAAAAAAAATACTGTAATTGTAACATGCACTGTGATTCACATTCATACTGATTCACCAAGATAGAGTATTTGGGCTTTGCAAACATGGATCACTCAAGGAGTCATAAGCTGAATGGGGTTTATCATCAGTCATCTGAAGTACACATGCCGTGCACATGCCTTACATCTCTTCGGCAGCCTGCACTGGTCAGCTGTGAACATTTGAGACAGCATGAATGCTTTCATCCTCTCTATAAAATCAGTAAGCACTTTTGTCTTAACCAATCTGTACAAAAAAGTCAAAATTGTTAGAGATGCAGAATATTACAGAGAAGCCACTATTACAGCTGGCCTGTAAACACAGTTTTTAACATGGTCTTATATCTATTTCACTGATATATATCTATATTTTTTTTTTACACCATTAACTGACTGAATGTTTGTGGTCTGAATATGGGCCATATTTTTAAAATAGCATACCAAACTGTCAATAAAGACATGCTCAAAATGTCTCTTCTTTCTCAGCAGTCTGGTGAAGATTCACCTCAAGCTCTTCAGGGCAAAAGAGCTAAGCAATGACTCTTATTAATAGAATAGCGCAACTTGTGAATGAAAGAGAAAATTTTAATGATTAAATACCAAAAGTAGATATTTGGTGGCATCATCTTAATTCTTAATATCAAAGCTGGTTGAGTGCTGTCTTATATGTAGACATTTTTCACAGTTTCTAAAATTTTAAGCTATCTTGCTAAACAGAGAAATTCATCAGATTTTTTTCCCCCACAGAATTTCTCCCCAGAGAAACATCGTGCTCCTGGACCCCAGTGAAGTATCCTTTTAAAGATTTTTTGTTTTGGCATCTCTGGTTTATTTTTCTGGTTATAGTCTGTTCACAGCACAGTCACAAAGAAAAGACCGAGGGTGAGGCAGCAGACAGTATACCACAGTATATGTTCCACAGTGATTTCAAAGCCACGACACTGCATAGGTGTGTGTTGGCCAGCTGAGCCACTGGGCCAGTGTAAAAGTTCTCGCTCTTTTAGAGAATGATGCCCCTTCAGTCCGAGGCTCTGTAGATCACTGGATAAAAGTGTGGTTTTTGTGCTATGTTGCCGCAACGTTGAGCACAACACAACTGCTGTGATGCAGTCATTTTGTAAAGAGCAGAATTTGTGTCTAAGAAAAAGATGAAGATATAATTAGAGAAGCTTTTAGCCAGAGCATCCTTGTGCTCTATTAATTATCTCACTTTGAAAATCAGTTTTCTGCTTTTATTTTATTTTGTTAATTTTCCATGTCTAATTTTCCTTTTACAGCCTTTCTATTGTAATTTTTTGTATTCAAAGTAAATTGGTTAATCAGTGTGAAATGCATTTTCATTTCAACATGTGCTATCGAGGCAAAGAACGACTGACTGAGTTTTGATCTGTACTTTAAAAACCTCAAGCCAGTGTTACCTTTGCACATATATTGCTAACGCAAGGAAATGATGCCTGTGATAGCAAAAATAATACTTGTACTTTATGCACAGAGTTAAATATACAAGTAAGTGAAGGGTCAAAATATATTTGTAGAAACAACAGAACAAAAATATATAACTGTAATCAGAAGCCATCTGGGTTCTACAGGTGTCAAATACACACTTACTATATTACACCAGACAAAAGAATCAGGTCTTATCTTGGATAATTTTATCATAGTTTGGCAAAAATTATAAGTTGAATGCTTTCTTTATTATTATTATTTTTAATGCATCCTCTTTTATCTCTGCAAGCTGTTAGTTGTATGACAGTTAATAGGATATAAAACATCTGAGACATGTGAAGTGACTTTGAACAAGTTTATTTCTCAATCATGAATCATGAACATACTGCACTGCCACTACTTAACGGGTAAATCATTAATTTGATTAAAATCATCAAATTAATTGATACACAAGCAGTAACAATGTCTGATTACTGAGGATATTGCTCCCTCTGCTGGTAAAGGGTTGGGTTGGGTTGTAATAAACTGTGACTGCTGCTGTGTACATGTTTCAACATTGTTAGCAGAAGTTTTTTTTTTTTTTTTGTGCACAGCAGAGAAGAAATCGTCTGACTGGTGCTTCATCTTGTCGATAACGTTCTGTAGCGCTTTGATTCGGCATGGTTTATCCATAAAACATCAGTCCAAAATGCAATATGAATCAGCTGGCATTTGGAATCAGAGAGGGCCTGAATGGTGTTAGACAAGAAGCAAAAATAATAGTAAGGCAGTGAAATGAAATACACCTGAATCACATACACACACACCCAACAGACAAATATGCGTACAGATACAGCCGATGAGGGAAAAAAGGGTGTTATGTGTCTCATAAGCAAAGAATTCAAAACTTGCAGTCTTATTATAAAACAACTATATATATATATATATATATATATATATATACATGAATGGAGAGTTTTGGCCAGTTGAGACAGGTTTTGGGGGAAGGGTGGGGTGGGCTGTTGTTCCTCTTCATATTGCTCTGAGGTGAGTAAGCATTTCATGGGCTGACGAACCTGAGATTGAGCCTCAAATCACCATTCTCAGGTCAGACAGTCCTGGAAAGACCCACTCAAGAGCTCAGCCAGGACACGGGGCTCATTTCATTTCGGGTACACAGTGCCGTCACTGACCGTAACCCTCTTGATTGAAAAATCAAATAAATAAAATAAAATAAAATAACTGAAAATAATAATAGTTTGCATAATAAATAGGATGAGCCATGTTTTCATCAAAGGACACTATTAAGTTTTTTGTACATTTATACATGTGCACCTTTGGGGGGGACACAAAGTTTGGCATCATTGTCTTCCCTATTACTTTCAGTTTTCACATAGCCCAAAATCAGTTTTCTGGCTATACAAGACAGAGGTATTAAAATATAATACCGTTTGCCATAATTTGAACTGTAATTTTCCTATCTCATCAGCTCAGGTTCCTCTTTGTATTTTCCCTTTTGATTGTTGTTTTTGTAATCCTCTTCTCAGTCCAGCTATTGGTTTATTATTTAGTGTCATTAAAAGGGGCTATCGTGTTTTTGGAAGGCTAATGAGTAAAAGAGCAAATAAAGCAAAATTATGTGCCCAGCTGTGTAACTATTTTACGTTGCATACTAAATTAATAATCACACGCACGTTCAGAATTTGGCGCCATAAATCAGCCATGTGGAAATCCAATATGTGAACATAAATGTCCACGTTCCAGAGAAATCTAGTCATTTATTAACCAAAACACATATACTTCTTCTGAATATATGCTGATATAAATGTAGCCCATACATATTGAACATATATGTGTAACTTACACATGCATAGATGAAAACATTTTTTCACATATGATAATGTGCCAATTTCTAATACATTTCATATATGGTGTTTATTTGATATGGGCATATATCCCATATGTGGAAATACACCATATGTGCATATATCATATTTGTGTATGGCACCATGGCAATCAGCTCTCTGCTCAACCGTGGTTTGCAACCAGGACTTAAAATTCAATAAGACATAAAGCAGCATGGGATGAAAGACTTCACATAAAATTAAAGACACTGAAAACAACAAATATTCCAGATAATCAACAGAACAAATCATATTAATAATCAGCTTTACCAAACTAAAGTAAAAGCAGATGATGTCGTACGTCCTGGTTCAAACACACAAAAAAATGCTGCAATACAAAAGGCCAAGGAAAATCAGTTCACATGACAACGAGTCTTAATGCTTTTCCCGCCTTGTATTTTAATATTTTGAGAAGTGATAACATGTAAAATTCATCCACAAGAAAACTGATAAAATATGCTTTTAAAAAAAAAAAAAAATACCATTGTTCTTTTTTTTCACATTTTTCATAATACAATTTCATTCCACTGAAAAAACTGAATCGGTATCCATGTTCACAGAGGTTGAAGGACACTGTTATTGTGTCTTTTTTAATAATAGTGTTTCACATTGTTAAAAAAAAAACTGACATTTTCATTAATCCAGTGACCTCCAACAGCTCACAAAATTGGTGAGCCAGACTAAACAAAATATCTGTAGTAGAAACACTGTCATGCAATCAACGAGGGCTAACACCACATCTGGTTTTGTGTTGGTAGCTAAGTTGCACTGAAACCACTCAGAGAGCAATTAAACACTCAGCCGATGAAAACCTAATGCACAAACTGCATCTCATACTAATAACATCTAAATCACCCTGGGCTGACTTTATGAGGACAGTCCAGTCTCTCAGAATTTTTAGTTTCATTATACGCGGGGCAGATGGAGAGCAAATGTATGAGCAAGAAAATACACACACAAACACACACACACACACACACACACACACACACACACGCACAATGAGAGAGAGAGAGAGTGTGAGAGAGCGAGAGAGAGACAGATAATACTTTTACCCTCTTCACCGAACTAATCCAAACCCTCTTCACATGATTCAGAAATACTCCATCTGAATAATTCATCCCCAACTACCTGCATTATGCCAGTGCTGGCCGACTCTCTCTCTCTCTGTCTCTCTCTCTCTCTCTCTAACACACACACACACACACACACACACATTGACACACACACACACACACACACCACTTTACATTAACAATCAAGACACAGACTCATTGCCAGATAGCACATTAACCAAACAAATAGCCATAAACAAAAGTTACTTTCTGTGTTTCCTCCCTCACATCTTCCACCCGTCATTACAATAATGGAGAATTGTGGCAAGTTTGTCAAGTCTTCTCTCTAACAGGCAGAAGCTCTGAAAGTCTCTCCCTCCATCCTCCTTACCCACATGGCAGACTCCTCAGACCCAGATGAGGCAGGCAGGGAGATGGGTCGCCATCTTCAGCGTCTCTCTGAAGGCAGAAAGAGCAAGTGAGGGTGCAGGAAGAAGGCAGCAGCAGCGACCTGGAGCAAAGCTGAAGTGAGACGAGGATGAAAAGCCACAGGTAGCTGAGTTATAACGGCCACTCCTTCAGTCACAGTGCACAATGCTGTGACCTCATCAGGCGCTGCACTACCAATGGGGATTCAACACATGCACACACACACACACACACACACACACACACACACACATACGCACGCACACACACGCACACACACTCTCACAGAGCACCTTCCTGTTTGTCGTGCTGGTGGTAAACTTTCCACTGACATCTCCATTCAGAGGACCAATTTAAAGTTTTCATTCATTTGTTTGCCAAATAAAATTTGATTTAATTCAAAGACTTCCTGGAGGCATATTTGAAGTGGTGGAGCATATTTGAATGTGTGTTTGTGTGTGTATGTGTGTGGGGCTGAATATAGTTCATGACTTACAGATAGGCTGACTTTTGCTTTTTTCTATATCAAACTAACTGACAAATACTATGATTTTATAACTGTTGCAACCAGAGACAAGCTTTCCTTTCCTATTTCTGAGATAGTAACATATCTAATATTGCAAAAAGTAGAGGAACATAAGAATAAAAATGCCACTGTTGACCGGCAGGCTTCTTGACATCCGCACCCCCAGTGTGCATGTCTTTTGATTGTCCTTCTCACACTTCCTCTATCAGAGCACTCGCCTCTTGTGGATCGCTGTCTGCCTCATGCGCCGCTGGTTTGTAGCTGTCCATCAGCCTCATCAGATGTCTGTCAATCACACCAGAACTTTGCTGACATCTTGACAGCTGTCTGTGTGGTAATTATGGAAAGTGATGGAAGATATCAAGGTTAACTTTCCATGAGAAGAGGACAACCACAATATCCTTCCTGTTCGTTTTCAAAGTGTAAATTTCTCTTTCTGTCTTCACACAGGTAAAGTCACAAAATGCGGGTTCATGGTGAAAAGTTTACTTTCATGTTTGCTCGTGATTGAGGGCTATACCTTCTCAGCCCTGAAGGAAAATGGCGAGTTTGTGCTATTACTGAGATATGAGCTAAACCATGGCAGCTTGTAGATCATACTAACTGTACAACAAGTGCTTCACTCACAAAACTGCACTGTGTTTCTTCCCTAGATAGTAAAACTGGTGCGATACATGAATGATATAATAATACACTTTCTTGTCAGTTCAATAACTTTATTGCACTTATTGCTTTAATTAAAAAAAAACATGCAGCAGAAGAGGTAAACACAACACAGCACACAGGATCAACACTGAGGCTGCAAGCAGAAATCAACTTTCAGCTCTGCATCATTTGCTCAGGATCGTATTCAGCAGTGGGTGCCTTCTTACATTTTAGCATTCAGTGATTTTCGGCGTGCTGTAGTTACCTGCAGCCGACACCACTACAACTCACAGAAGGGGGAAGAGTAGTGGTTTTCAAAATTTCAGTGCGTCTCCCTTTTTGTTTTTTCCCCTATCATTTTTCTAACCAATAAGGAGAAAGATTTAAAATCCAAGATATCTAAATCCATGAGTTTTGCATTAAAATGCTCAAAAATATTTTATGACTTACAGCATGGCAGTTTTATTAATTTAATAATAGGGAAGGAAACACAATATCCTCTTAACAGGCAAGCTGCAAAATAATAATATAAAAATTGTCTTTACTTCAGAAGCATTACTCATCTCCTCTTGATGTTACTAATCTAAAAAAAAAAAAAAAAAAAAAAGGATGAGCATCGTGTAGTGCAACCCCATGTCTGGCAGATGGTAACTGCCAGATATGGGTGATGCAAAGTGAAAAAAAAAAAAAAAAAATCGAGGCACTAATAGCATTTTGACCATTTATAAAATGAGGGTACATCTTGTCTCAGATGTGTGAATGTTACATGAGTTCAAGCGTTTTTACTCAGTGTGTTACTGAGTGTGTGTGTGTGTGTGTGTGTGTGTGTGTGTGTTTGTAAAAGCAGTTGACCCATTTTCATATTTCAGTGAAATGATGAACGACTTGCCTTCTGACTGGTCAGGACCATCCATAGTAAAAAAAAAAAAATTAAAGAAAATATATATATACATATATATATATATATATATGTGTGTGTGTGTGTGTGTGTGTGTGTGTAGGCAAAAACCTGCTGAATTAAATGTAGACCACAAGTGTAGAGTTTTAGCTGTAATATGAACAAGTGTTTTCAACATTCATCAACTGGACAGGTCCGTATCCACAGAGAGAGAGAGAGAGAGAGAGAGAGAGAGAGAGGGAGAGAGAGAGAGAGAGAGAGAGCACGCGAGAGGGAAAAAAAAAACAGTTACACCCGCAATTTTTCCAGTTGAGTGGTCCTTCAGAAAGTGGCCACAGTAGTTTAACAAAATTACTGCATGTCTCTATTTTACCGTGTGAAAGGTGCGAGGAATAAATAAATTGACCTCAGAATCTTAATATGTATTTTTTTTTAACGGCAAGTGCAAATTCACATTCAGCTGTGTCACCCATAGTACATGGCTTAAGGCTAGACATGTTCTCTCATATTAAAATGTTAAAATAAATTCCAACAGTTCCAACATTGAGATTGTGGCAATTAAAATACCAAAATAAAACATTTGGCCTTTCCAACTTGCTGTACATATAAAAAATAGTAATAATATCAACTGTCCACAACAGCACATACATAAGAAAAAAATAATTAAATTAAAAAAGTTCCAACGGTGGTGAATGTCTTTGTTCCAGTCTCAGTTAGTGTTGGTGGGCGTTTGGTTTGGCCCGTTAAACCAAAGGTCGCATGTTGTGACCCAACTGAGGCAGAGCACATCCTGTTGTCCTCCAAAGGGGCACAGCCCTGAATCAGCCAAATAAGTTAATCCACTGACAATCATCCAGTCAGCAGCTGGGCTCATCCATCTCCTCATCGCTCCAGTCTGGGGGTGCGTCTGTGCCAAAGTATCGGTCTCCAAAGTTTCCTACAGGGAAAGCACATGGCAGACGAAACTTTTAACACAACTGACATTTAATAGGATTGAAACTAGCAAAGATCTGTGGTAACATCGACCACACTAGATGAAAAAGTTGCTGTGAAGATCTGCTGATCTCATCATGGGAAGCAAATATGTGCTCTGAGCAAGCTCTCTTTCAACTCTCTCAGGGTCTGAACTGGCCTCATTGTCAGCTGGATCAAAAATGTACCCGGCACTTACAAAATTTACCAGACGGCATTTTTTTCCCTCACACAATATGAAAGTAAAAATTGCAGAACTGCGTTTTCTAAATAATCATTTCAAGAAGACGAAGAAAAAAAAATTCACAATGCGAATGAATGAGCAAACAATAGTAATTACAACATATTGTCATCCCTAAAGCGCCACTTATCATTAAAACTATTTAAAAATATTTTTAAAAATAATGTTTTATTTATTTTCGCTTGTATTCTTAGTCAACATTTCCACTTTTCGGAAATATTTTTTAAGCCTGCAATGTGTATGACCATTGTGGAGAGCTGACAAACGTTATATAATTTTGCCTAAGATTTTCACGGAAATGTATAATCTAGGTTTCTGCTTGATGCTACTATAGCAGGTGCTTCAAGCAGCATCGAAAGCAGACTGCAGACTTCCTAAATCAGAGTAACCTGACAAATACAGGAATTTGTGGGAGGTGACGTCTTGAATTCTGTGATCATTGCAACCACGTGAATTTAAATTTAAATTCACATCTGGTAATTTGGTGTCTATCCTTATGTGGTGGGTGCTAGTTTCAGACCCCGCTCCTCGTTCCTTTTCCTAGTGGTGTCACTCACCTATGCCGGGGATGATGTGGAAAACATCGTTGACCTTCTTGTCGACAGCGGTGGTGATGATCTTGACCTGTGGGAATGCGTAGGCCACTGAATGGATTCCCATTTCTGCCATCAGCAAAGACACCAGCAGGATCTTATCTTCCTGAACGTCGTGATCCTGAAAATGAACATATGCCCCTGAATATACATGTGCAATAATTGTCATTTCCGGCATTGCAAAGATGTTGGTTTTCTGTCTTTCACTACTACTACTGAACTAAAAAATATAACAAAAATGAAATAAAAAGAGGCACACCCACCAGCAGCACTCGTATAGCCATCATGGCTGCAGCTCCAGTGGACACAGTGCAGTCCATCAGGATCACATGGTCTTCACTAATGTCCTTAGGTAGACGCAGATAGTGAAGCTAACAATGGTGAGGGCGTGAGGTAAGACAAGGACAGACAGACAGGATATGGGTTAAAACCAAAACGTGACACACATAACCCATAACAATATCCTGTAACTACTGGTGGCATTAAGCAGAAATAACCACACCCACAACTTTTTTTTTTTTTTTTTTTGGGAATGGACTGCTGACTGTATTTCACATGCAAAACAGCAAATAACAAATGCATAACAATAATAATCATAATTTTTAAAAGACATCCTAATTCCTTATTGGGGATTTATATGGGACAATGATGCTAGCACACTTTCCAGGGTTTAACAAAAAAAAAAAAAAAAAAACCTGGCACAGTTTTTGAGTTCTTGGCTCCATAATCCATACTCTGTACCTCAGGTTCTCCCGTGTCCTGGTTGGTCTGGATGAGGATCTTGCCGATGCGAACGTCTTTGCACACAGCCCTCAGGGCCGGCTCCATGGTCTCGCCTGCCCGCAAGATGGACACTCCTGTGATCTATGAGACAGAGAAGGAAAAAACGAGTCAAAGAAAGCAGAGGTTAATTGCATCCGTTTGAACTTCGGGTAGGGACAAAACTCCTCTGAACTCACTTTAGAATTATTAAAATAAATAAATAAAAAATAAAACAAGCTGAGGAGATGGCAGGAAGTAAATGGAGTTCACTCACCCTCTTCCCATGGAAAGTCCTGCCTTCATAATCCTCTCCCTGTGGGGTCTGGACTATGTGGATCTGTGAGATAAAATAGAAAATCGTCATACATATTATAGTATAATGTGTACAATGCTGACCACATGATGCTGTATTGTAGCGTAGAAGTTGGCAAAAAAAAAAAAAAAAAAAAGTCTGTGTGAAATTGAGGCGGGGGGAGCATCACTCTTTGCTTCGTGGTGCGTGTGTTTCGTGCATTTGTGTATACTTTGTGTAGCTCACGGTTAAGGTATGGGAACTTTCCACTGTGGTGGATTGATAAGTTTCCATGCTCATGCCACGGGCCATTCTTTTTGCATGTCTGCCTCTTCCTGTCTTAAACATATACCCACACTGGCTGTCTTTCCATCACCCTTTAATTTCTAGCACTCTTTCTCATTTTCGGGATATTCCTTTCTCTTACTGTTATCCTGTGTCTGTTTGAATCTGTTAATCTGTCAATTTTCTCACACTTTCAGTCTCCTACACACTGTCTCCATCCATCTCCACCCAAGTATCTAACTATTCAGTGTCAATGTACTGCTTAATACAGTGGATAAGAGAGCCTTAATGCAGTGTTAAGAATTAATTAACAGTGTGTGGTACCTGTGAGGGGAGGAAGGAGAGAGCTCGCTCAATCAAGAGACGCATCAACCTCTTGGAGTAGAAAATGAACTCGTCACGGCTGGTTTCTTTGTTTCTAAACATGAGGATTAGGAAAAGAGTCTTGTGTTGAAAAACTGTTTTTTTTTTTTTTTTTTTTTTATGGAAACTCTACTTGTTCATGTTAAAATTCAGGTTTCACTTCATTTTGACAGGAGAGCTTGATGAGACCTACCTGATGATGGTGTGCATGCCCCTGACCTGCGGCGTGCTCTCCAGGACACTGAGGGTCTGGGGGAGTGGCTGGGCCTGGTGGGCAGAGGCCAGGGCTGCCCTGTGACACGGGGGAGGATGGGGTGGGTTTGGGAGGAACGAGACGAGTGGAGAAAGGGAGACAGACAATTTGCAACCCACGTAAACACATGATCAATGCTCTGCTTGTGTGTACTTGTGCACATACAGTAAGTGCTTACTCGCTTGTCTGTGTTCAAGTACACACACAAGCGTGCACGCACACATATACACCTACATAAAACAAACACAAATACACACAGACAACAAAAAAAAGTTGCATGCAAAAATAAAAATAAAAAAAAAACACACAACTTTTGAAGTGTTTTTAAAGGAAAGTTTACCATGGTAATGTGTATTACCATTGTAATATAGTTACTTGGGACAAGGCAGACACACAAAGGGCAAAGCACACTGGTGTAAGTTGGTGTGTTTAGCATTTAAATAGAACATTACAACAGTTCAGAGAACATGCTTATGGAAAAAGGCACAGCATAATTTCTGGGTATAGTAACATTAAATTATGACAAATTTAAAAGTGATTGAAAATGACAAATTTGAAACAAATGTGTAATATAAATAAAAATCATAATGGTCTTTTCCATGATCGATCTCTGTCAGTTGTAATAATCAACCAAGATTCCACTCAGAGGCGTTAGGGTTGGGTATCTAGTTAGCCGAGATCTAGCCTGGGTGCTAGAGGAAGAGACACACTGGTACTAATACTCAGTGATCCAGTCATGGTGACTGACATCACATTATGTCCCAAACATCTACAGTGTCCATGATGTAATTGAACTACACATTAGCCAGATGCAAAGAAAGAGAAATCATAGCAAATCTGCTCACATATCCCAGCGAAGTTTCCTCTATGGGGGAGATTTTTTCGACGAAAACACAATAATAACAACAGCGACAACAACATAGACACAGAAAAGACAAAAAAAAGAAAAGATAAGAGGATGAAAAATGAGAACAGAGACACAATATCAGGTGGATGAAGGGATGCGGTGATTGTCAGACACAGTGAGAAGTGTGACAGCAGGGGCTTGATAATGTCATCACTCAAAATGCATTCACAAAAGATTTAACCTCTCCAACAATGTGTTTTTTTTTTTTCTCTCTCATGAGCAGCATGACATTGTTAAAGCAGCGCAAGTGACGAGCCTGCCATATGAGCTCTTTATAGGTCGAGCGCAACAAAAGAAAACACAAGTTGGTTAAGGTCAGAATTACACATCGTATTTGTGCATCCAAAATGTATGCTGTATTGTGTGTGTGTGTGTGTGTGTCTGTGTGTGTGTGTGTGCGTGGGTGGTGCGCAAGCTAGTGTGTGGCTGTCACTCTTTCACAGTGTAATGAGTAGAAGAGTGGAGGTTGGCGTTTCAGCTCACGGGCCCCAATACATCCTGTGTCTAAAGACAGACACCAAGCTCACTTCCTTTCTCTCTCTGTCTCAGCTACTGTGGCCGACACACTCAATGGAAAAAGTCAGCGCTTTGTAGTAGGGTATTGGAAACTTTCTCTGTGGCTGAGGTATGAGATAATCAACAATAGCTGTAGCAAGAGCTTCCTCTGTCTTGCTTTCTCTTATCATCATTCTTTCTCTCTCTCGTTCTTTTTAGGGCTGAAAGGAGGGGTCAGTGACTTGCCTCATTGGTGTATTTTTAGACACAGAAAGCAGGGAGGGTGTGAGTTGTCATTTCTCTAAAAGGTAGAAAGAAGGAAAACCAACATCCTCTCATTAAATGCTGGCTGCACCACACCACTGCAAAAAAAATAAAAAAAATTTCCATCTCAGATTGACTCACAAATGTAGTGTAGGGAGAGCTGTTCATATGCAGCGATCACTCAAGCTGGCATGGACTTGGCCTTGACTTGTTGATATTTTAAGACAGTCTCTCACACTATTCCCAATAATCGCTTAATTAGCCATATCTGGTGTACACAGAGAGAGTCCCTCCTGGTGATGTCCCCTGGCAGCCAGCAGATTAGTGGAAGGTAGAGGTTGGTTTTAGTCCCCCCTTCTTCTCTCCCTCCCAGTAAGGGGTTGGAGCAGTTGGGGAACTGGGCAGATGGTACAGGAGGGGGAGGGAAGGAGGGGTGTAGATAGGATAAAGGCCACTCTACCTGACGCTGAGCTCGCGCTGTGAGCCATGGAGGAATTGGGGAGGAGGGGGGAGAAGGGGGAGGAGAGTGAGAGAGCAGTCCATGAGCAGTGTGTGTGTACGAGGGGGGTTGGAGGTGGCAAAGCAAAATGTATCGTGGCACAAAGGACACCCCACAGGCAAAAAAAAAAGCTTTTGGTGACAATTAAAAGCATGTCACACAACAAATCCACAGTTAAAATACACTGCACTGTTATTATGGATAGCTTTATCCTGAAGAGCTCAGCATCCCAGAAACATAAACAGTAAAAACAACAGCAGTGTTCGCACCTGGCATTAACATGTGTCTTGGGTGATCCGATCTCAAGTGGACAGTTTTAAGAACAGGTGTGAATGCACCCAAGACGCAATGAGGATGCATTGAGAACTGATTTCTCAGACCGAATTTGGTGGTGGTCTGGGCTGCATCTGCATACTGCATGTGTCCTGGGCCACATTGAAGGACTGCCTACTCAACTAACGTCCTCTGCGTAGCCAGAAGCACATACTCATTTACACGCCAACGGCATCAAGCGCAAAACTACAAGAAGAAGCAACAAAAACAGGCAAAATGGATTCTTATAGATGGAATATGCACGAAACACACTGTCTGATTTCTGCTAGTTAAAAACAATGACGTGATTGGTCTTTGTAAACAAAAATGATGTGCATGTTTATTTGTATATAGAGCGGGAAGTGAGATCTGATCCTAAGTAGTCACTTGAGATGCTATGTGGAGACACATTATAATAGTTAGAGCTGTCCACTTGTGATTTGAACCAAGATGCATGTGAAGCCAGGTGTGAACAGAGCCTAATGTAGATAGCCAACAATACTGTTTACCTTAAAAGCACGATTTCTAGGGTTTAATACATCCACAGTTAATATTTATGTAATTCACCAATACCAGAGTGCTAGTTATCAATTTAAATCCCTGGAAGGTCTCATGCCCCGATTTACTAAACCTTTAAATGTGAGCAAAAACATTTAGCGAGTGTAAAACCAATGACATAACCTCTGATTGGTCAAGAGGATTGTCTTTCTCAAGTGACAAGTCTTAATACTGATTTTGAAAACTGAATTTTTTTTTTAGTAAATCTGGGCCTGGATGTGATATATCAAATACTTACATTACGCATGACCAATCACAACTCTCGCATAGCAACATGCACCAAACTGAACAAACTGAATGTTAAGAGGGATTAGCAGGCACAAAAAGCTTACACAGATCTTTGGAAAAATCAAGTACATGAGCAAAGTGGAACAGAATTTATCAGCCAAATGTTGGAGAGGAAAATAATTTTCCTGAGTCTGAATATGAAAATATTTTAATTTCTTTAAGTGAGTCATCTGTCATTAGGAGAGACTTTGGTTTGAAAGCAGATATGACAAACACGTACAGTTTCCATGTAACGTTTGCCCTAGGGTTGTATTGTAGCTGTGTCCATGAGTTATTAAGTAGATTTTTTTTTTTTGCTCCAATTGTGTCAGTAAGGATCCCACTAAGAGTAAGAATGTAAAAGTGAACACATTCAATCCTACTGAATATGCCCAACATGCACATTAACCCCTACTTGAAATCTCATTTTATTTTATCTTTCATATGAAGTAGTGACTTTTCAATCCACCAGAGGGAGCACTGGAGCTTGTAATCCCTAACACTAGTCTTAGACGTTCAGTAGGTTCTCACTCTATGCCTTCTGACCGTAGGGCCTCCCCATATCACATCATCCTTTCAGTTCAACAAGTAGTTAATGCTGTGCTGAGTCACACACCCAAACACATGAATTTCCATGATAACACTGGAGAGGAAGGATGACTATAGTGTTTGAGCTAGCATGGACCTTTCTTATTTGTTGATAAAACTGTCATGTTTATTTTCTTGTAATAGTGAGTGTGAGTGTGTTTGTGAGTAAAGAGTGAACCCTCACCTCCTCCAGCTGGCTGTGGACATGCTGCACAATCAAATCAATAGCCACCATATTGCCACCACCTGATACGACGACAAACAAGAAAGCAAAGTAACACTATAAAGTGCACTGTCGATTGAAAGGTATGATGCATGTTCTCTGCTGCATTATAGTATTGGTATTAACCCTATAAAGCCTGAACTATGAAAGAATTGGCAGAAAATTCCATTTTTTTGAAACTGAACTCTTTATTTAGTCCTATATATATATATATATATATATATATATATATATATAAATGTGTTATTGCATGACTTTTCCGGTGTATGATAAATGATATGTACTTGAAGTGCCAATGGTATGGTCCAGGGTGAACAAGGGAAGTGTTCAAAGGTATACAACAGTATTTTGGTGAAGTATTGATTAAACTGAAAATGAAAAACGGAATTGAAAATGTGTATCATATATGATAGAAATGGCTTTAGAGGGTTAATCAGTAGAAGAGAGATGTGTTGAGTAGTACATCATGTGCTATGCAATGCATTGCTGCAGAATCTGCACACAACAAAGTGAATGTGTATGTGTAGGTGTAGATATTTATGTACTCACCACGTGGTACCACAATATCAGCCAGTCGCATGGTGGGCTCAATGTACTGCTCAAAGGCTGGCTTCACAAACTTGTTGTACTGTTTGATGACACCCTCGATGTCTCGGCCCCTCTCTGTAATGTCCCTCCTCAGTCGCCGCACCAGGCGGATGTCAGAGTCTGTGTCCACAAAGATCTTCATGTCCAGCAACTGACAGGTGTGCATAAAACAGAGAAAAAAATACAAACATAATGCTTTGTAATAAACATTTTTGCACAGTAAACAAAAGAAAATATACTAAATATACTAATATACTACTAAATATACTTTTGCAATCTTAAATTTAGCCGTACCAAGTTTATCTTAAGATATTTTATGCCAAACTGCAGCAGCAGCAAATTTCCAGATGTGTCATGATACATGACTTATTCAAAGACATTTACTTGAAACAAATGAAAATGACATCTCTTTTTCTTCTATTTGCTGAAATGAACTTGGTGAGTATGAATGCAAGATTAAATCAAAAATAATACTGATAAGCTGCAGGGGAGAGAGCTTCAAAGAAAGTCCCCACCCACATGTAAAGAAAAACATCAATTTGACCCCAGCACCTTGAACTGACCCCAGTGCAGCACGTGGGCCAGTTAGTGGACAATAACCTTGGCCTACCTGCAAGAGCTCCTTATCTGTAAAGGCCATGATTCCCTCAAAGATGATAACACTGGCTCCATATACTGTTTTCTGTGGTGGAAACACATGCATGTAGTTAAACAAACTGATTTCAATGTATTATGGTGTGCAGAACATTTATTTTGATGTACCATCATGAGATGTACCATTATAAGATACAGAATACCTGTACCCAGGATACATAAATAGCCTGGCAATGCACAGCACATACTGTACAATCCATTGTACTTGGACATCCAGACATAATGTGTATTACTGAGCACAGCAAATGTAGCCAAGAATTGACACATGCAACTCTGATCAGCAAACATTTAGCTGTGGTTATAGGACACTGAAAAAAAAAAAAAAGCACTGGACAGAAATCAGTATAATAGTTTGTCAGTGACCATCTGGAGTAGCAGATTTGCAATGTGACTCCAAACCTCCAGTGAGGGAGATTAAAGCCCTCTTAGGTAATCGAGAAACTGACGTTATATTGCAGTAACTCTGAAATGCAACTCATTAGCTTAGTGCATTGCCACGTGTGTTTGTCTATGCATGCATCCTTACCCACTCCTTCTGTCGCCCATGTGTTGTAAAGTCATATACAGGGATTTTCACACTCTTGCCCTGTTTGAGCTTGCGCAGTGTATGTGTCAGCAAATCAAAGTCAAAGGCATCCGGGTGGTCAAAGTTATAGTCATTACTGGCAGCCAGAATCTGTTCCTCTGCAGACAGGACCTGAGGACAGCCGGATGACATAGAAGCAACCTTTACACACTGATGATGCATTCCAAGTTCAATACAGCATAATTTCCTGGGCAAACACCCTCTCTCTTTCTGTTTCTCTCACACAAATATTTACATGTGAATGTCAAGAATCACAATTTAAAAAAAAAACATGAATGGTGAGGAGTGTTACCATAAATCAATTCCAAGCATAAAAGTCCACACACTCAAATTACACATGGACCATAAACCTACACATGGTTCAGCACACACACAGACTCAGAGACACACACAGACCTCGGCTGGGGGGCAGTTGAAGTTAGTGGACCTAAATTTAGGCGGGATGAGAACACCATGACCCCTGAAACGTCTGTACCAGGAGGTGTTGTGCTGGCATGTCTGCATGTGTGTGTGCGTGTGTGTGTGTCTGTGTGTGTGTGTGTGTGTGTGTGTGTGTGTACCCCGGAGGTAGTCGAGCATGAAAACTCCAGACCAGGTTATTTGGCGCACTCTCTGACATTCACGCCCCTTTCTCAAGTCAACCAATCTTGGCCTTGGTGTAATAAAATAGTGTCACCAGGCTCTCTCCGTGCAACTGGAGCCCACATGCATACAGAAGATTTGGATTTCACAGATTTCAAGACACAAAAATCGTGGCTGTGTTTTGGATGCCAACTGCTGGTAACTAAATGGCAGGTGCAGGAGGCTACCTGGCATTTGCCGAGGGTTTCAGTGTGGTTGGTCGGCCCTTGGTAAATTCCTCCTACTCTGCACTATCTGAATCACTGCTGTTAGATTGTGACAGGATTACATAACCAGAGCCAGCGTGTGTGTGTGTGAGTGTGTGAGCAGGAGGGTGGGAGGTTGCTTGATTGCTCTCTTCCTCTCTTTCTCTCTGCCCAGTTCACTTGTCACTGTGCCCCTTTTTGGACTCACCAGCTTTCTAAAATGTTATCTCACCCCTCTCCTCTCACTCCAGTCTCTCCTCTCTTCCTCGTTTCCCATCAGGGAACCAAAAAGAATCCTATTTTCTCTCTTTCTGTCTGTTTTATACACTCAATCTCGTTCCTGCCTTCCCTGCAGGGTAATGAGGGGTTTGCAGCCAGGACTTACAACGTTCCATCTGATTTTATAGTCCAGAGATTAAAATCTTGACATCAGCTGATCTCAAATGAGTCCAAGAAGTTGCCTGTGACTATATTCCTAATAATACGCGTCTGGTGTCTCAAATTGAGATGGTAACAAGGGCGCTCAGTTACACTGAAACACACAGATGTACGCTGCACCCGTACACACACACACCTTGTAAAAGGAGTCCATTGAAAGTAAGACAACCCACGGGACATCTAGAGCCTCGATGATGTTCCTTGCTGCCGTGGTCTTCCCTGAAGCGCTGCCCCCACACAGACCTAAAACAGAAACATAACAAAAACATTATTTTTATAGATCTCCCTTTGATGAAAACTTGCAAGTATAACAGGGTCAATTATACCTTTGAAATGTTGTATTATAAGTACACAAAATATATGCAAAACACTATGACCTGACATGTCTCCCTTTTTGTTGATGCATTGCAGAGATGAGTGATTTAGCTCTGCATTATTTTATTGTAATTTCACTATCTTAATCTTTTGGATTAGCACAAAACTACCACTGAGTATAGCCATGGGCATACAAACTTCTGTGCTTTGTTTTTCTCTGTTAACTTTATGTGCAATAACATTGTACTTCATTGTACTGGAGCTCATGTGTCATTCATAGCAACTGACTGGAGGGTTTTACATTTTCATTTCTGACAGGTATGTGTGTGTTGCAATTTATTGTTTAGATGGCCCTGGCCCTTTTGTTGATGTATTGCACTGGACACGAGCTCAAGTATCATTCATAGCAACTGAGCGGTGGGTCTGTTCTGCCAGTGTCAGCCTCAGAGAAAATAAACATAGACCGCCTCCAAAGAGTATCCTGTCTTGGGTCTCTTCTTCACAACGCAGACAACACTGGTTACACGAGTCTAACCTGAAAACCTTGTGCATGACAAGGTACAGTAGCTTAAGGCTATCATTAGCATGCAGCGGCAAGTAGACACCAAAACCAGGACTCTGGTTCAGGGTAAACATCCCCATTAAAAGACTAACATGTTTTTACGGATTCCTTTTCTCTTACGCAGGCACACTTCCCTTCCCACTTCTCCAGTATTACTTTGCAGCAGTATAGAACCACCTATGGCTCAGTTAAAATGTCAATAATGATACAGAATGCACTTGTCAATAGTAAATGTGGCGATTTCTTATCTGTCCTTCTAAACAAAGATGCCTCTTATCTGCTTATAGAGGCCATATCCACTATTTTACCCTATTTCCAGCAATGTAAATATTTATGGCAGCAGTGGAGAAGAGTCCAGGATCCAAGGTTTAGTAGTTTAATAGATGGAATGTAGCAATTTAGATCTTCACCTACTCACTTAAAATCTGGACAAAATACAAAACGTTGCTAGTACAGAGCTGTGCTGAGATGCATTTCAAATACAAGAATAGAAAATTGCTTTGATGTATTGCTGTTCAGTGGTCTGCCAAACACAGATATGGAGGGGAAAAAAGAACATCAGTGTTGTTGAACTGTGGCATGTATCTCATGTGAGCCTCATACCGATGACAAAGGCCTCTTTGGACTGGGTTCCATGTTCATTGTACCAGGGTGGGCGGCCAGCCGTGTAGATGGTTCGTTTGGAGGTGCGCAGCAGGGGAGGCTCAGACTTGCACTGGCTGGTGGTCCTTTTCCTTGGTGACAAGCCTGTGCTTACTGTGGGGAGGAGCCGGTCCAGTGATCCCTCACCACCTCCACTGTAATGCATTAAACACACAACTCACTATTACTGTTTAGCTGTAAACTTTCTACTTTATGAAACTGGGCAGAGTGTTTTTGTTCTTTGTTTTTTTTTTTTTTATGTAAAATTTCCTCTCTGTTTATTTTGCTCAGGCACAAGCTACACTACTATCATCATATCAAGTTGTATAAATAATACAACAGCTACAAAGGAGCTGCTCCGTTTACTTGCTCAACCACACACAGAAAGTAAACTATAACACTTGCTCATCACTATGTTAGTGATTTGAGAAAATTTGCATTTCAGAAACTATCAATATAAGCAAACCTAATAAAAATCAAATGTCTTCAAACTGTAACAATAACAATAACAATAAAAGTAAAACACAAGAAACAGAGAAAATATGATGATGATGTTGATGATGAATTTCCTTCCTGTTATCACACAGGGTAACTTTCCCTCTCCAGTGTCAAGATGCTTGTCTCCCTGAGTTACCATGCATGCAAAACACAGACAGGCTTTGGGTTGGTTATGTAACCATGGAGTGGAGCAACAGATAGCCTCTTAAGAAAGATGGCCTACTTCAGTGGATGGGTCTTAGCTAGTGCTGGGTTACCTCCTGTCATAGGTTAATGTTCTGTTCTCACACCTTCATCAGGTGAGCTTTCTGTCTAATGTGGTTCTGCAAAACTACTGCAGGTGCAAAAATGTGGATTACACACTTGTGGGAAAATGTTAACTCAAATTTTTGGCAAAACAAACAAACAACAAAAAGTATGACTAAGATCCTGCAACTGTGCAAGTGAATCATCTGTGAATTGACATGTTGAGGAATTTACAAATGCACACCTTGCAGGGATGACCAAAGTCAACTGTGATCCCCATGAACAAATAATAACAAGCCCATCCAAAACACTTCCAGGTGTGAGGCTCTTGCAGCAGTCAGTGACACAGTATGAATTTGCATAAACTCTCCCAGGCTATTCAAACTAACCGGTCAGTCATCTGCATCTGTTGTGCAAAACAACATCGGAAAAAGACAATGTAAATGTTCAAGGACAGAAAATGATGTTGAGCAATGTATTCAAAGTTTCTTGTTCTTCATTTCATTGCATCAAGACTTCACAGATGGAGCTTTTGCAAGATTACTTGAGCGATAATTAACTTGTAGTTCCTCCATCCGGAGGACAAACTCTTATGGGAAAGTTGAACATTGTGACATTACAAGAGCAGTGTGTGAAGGAAAGGCAGCATTAAAATTCAGTTAATGTTCGCCACTAATTAAGATTCATATGAGAACACAACAGAACAAAGAACCAGTCTAAGCCATTGCTGAGTAACCAGTCGAGATGCCAACTTTCCCCAGAAGCCAACTTAACTGTCTGGATTCAAAAAGTCTCCAGTGTAAGTATATAAAGCATAGTGTATACAAAATTTCATAATTTGTATTTGATGAAATTTTACCAGCAAAACAGACTGTAAAACAATCATATTTAATAACTGTTGTCAGAAATTTGCACACCATGAAGCATCCTCCATCCACCAAGACAGACCCTGTCTCATTGTTTTCTTTAAACCTAAGTCTCTTTGAGTGATTAGTGTAGCCAGGTAACAGTTTCCAGAAACACCTACTGCAGTATGCGAGAGATCCAAACCTCACTCAGTGAGGAGTATAAAAAACCAGATGCCATTTCTTCAGGAGGTCAGTGAAGGAACCAAATGTGTTCCCTTGTGTCTGTTTCTCTGGGATTCAGAATCAAGCACAGGTTCTCCAGCCACTTTCTGCTTATGGGAATTCACTGGCCTGTGCTACACCATTCAACATCTTTATGATCCACACAGCAGCCCAGGTGAAGTGTCAAGGGGTCGAAGGTAAAATACTCAACAGGAAGCAAGCAGGGAGTTATCTTATCTTGCCTGGGCCACCTGAGCTCACATGGAGCCAGGGGTTGGGCTGAGACTGACACACACAGCACACAGAGGGAGCATGCATACAGTATAGTGCACTCTTTCTGGGTTATCAGTTAAAACCAAACCAGGGTGCTATAAAAGATTAGTCTAGCTGGCAAGACTGAACCATGCTCTTGTCCCATGGTTGCAACTACAGTACAGAGAGCTCCACAACAGTGGCAACACAGGAATGAAAGCATGTTTGTGAAAAGGAAGTGTGACATGTGGTAAAACAGAGCACTTGAGACCAAACTGTGAGGTGTCTCTCAAGGAACAGACATGGGACCCAGCTAAGCCCCTCCATTTAGCAGGACCCAAGGGTAATAATAGTCAACAGTAAATAAGACACAGGATTGCAGCCTCTGCTACATGTTGTTCCTTTGGTACTCTGTCACCAAAAACAAAACAAAACAAAACAAAACAAAACAAAAAAACAAAAGCTTTTTTTCAAGAATTTAGGTTTGTTGAAGGTCCTCGCAATGATCAATTAAAGACAATACACACACACACAATCATTCACTAACATGGTCAACAGAGCATGACTACAACACAGCACTTCACTGTGGGTATCGCACTACTGCAGTCACTCACAGCAAATATAACTGCTAAGAAACAGACCCAAACTTTCTCAATACTAACCCATGCAAAAAAACAAAGAAAAAAAAAGCAAAACAACAAAAAAAAAATGACTATGTCATTTAAATAAACCCGAAACTTGGAGTTGTTACTCCTGTTGAGCCAGATTGTTAAAGAGACAGAGGCTCCAGGGCACTAAAACAGAGGAGTGGCTGAGCAAAAACACAGGCACTCTAGGTTAGGGAAGTTGTAGGTAAGAGTACTTTGTGTACTAAAAAAGAAACATTGTCAAAGATTTATTTCTACTGATTGTACAAAAGATACAGTGGAGAGATATCGCAGCTTACATTACATTAATGCATCAAAGTTCCCGTTCACCTGGTGCTAAGAATTGCCGAATAGAAACAAATAAGAGAAAAAAAAAATGTACTAGCAGAATAAATATATAGATTAATGCAAGGCACTTACCTGCCATCAGATCTTAGAGTCCAACAGCCAGATATTCTAGCTCCTGTGTAAGCCGGTAGAGAGTTCATAACTGGAGAATATAGTGGAGACTTCCACAGTGGGTGCTCCACTAGTTGTGTTTTAACAGCTTATTACTGCCAGCAGGTATACACCATATACACACACTCAAGTACAAGTCAGCACTTAGTACCGCTGCCCTCTGGTACAACACATCCACAGAGAGAGAGATGTGGGGGGCAGGAGAGAGCAGCAACAGCAGGGATGAGAAACGAAACTTTACACATGTGTTTTGCTTTCTATTCTCTCCATTCAGTGGAGAAAGGGAGAGCAAGCGAGAGAGAGAGAGAGAGAGAGAGAGAGAAAGAGAGAGAGAGCGAGAGAGAGAGGGCACTGTGGCTTGGGAGGGAACACACTCAAAAGTGAAGCTACAGCACAGCTTTTCCCTCCTCTTTCCCTGCCTCTCTATCCCTCCCCTTACTCGTCCAGCCAACAAATGTAAGAGGATAACCTATCCTCCAGATTATGTTCGTTAGGTGGTATTAATAGCATCAGGTTAGAGCCAGACCACTCTCAGTGTGCACACACATAAACACACACACACATGCCAAGCTTGGGTCATCTGTCTTTGACAGCCACTGTTGCAATATTTCCCTGAGAGCCAACAGAGGGAACAGCAGAGAGAGACGGAGACAAGTAGAGATAGCTTGATGAACAGAGGGAGGGAAAGAGGTTGAAACAGAGAGATAGAGAGAGGGAAGCCAGCCTCCTATTGTTCTCTTCTGATGTTGAAGACTGTTGTCTGAATTCGCAGGAGTTGTGTTGAAGAGGTGAAGTGATTGAGCCAGAGAGAAACTGAGGCAGAGAGGAAAGATGAGCGAGGGAAGGGCGGAGAGGGAGGCGAAGTGCTATTGCCCGCCAGGGACTTGCCATGCCTCTGTGTGCCTGACACCAGAGTCTGGAGACGTCAGCAAACACACACGCACACACATGTCCCCTCCCTGACTTAACACAGCATGAAGAGTAGGGAATAAACAGCCTGATGAAACCCAACACTACCTCAACTGTTCTATCAGCTGACAGTGTGAGGAATGGCTCTGGGCAGTGCGCACACACACACACACACACACACACACACACACACACACACACACAAACAAACAAATCATTCTCAGAGATCAGAGGAGACACCCTAATTGTTTTTCTGTGCAGCAAAGACAAGTCTGAGAACAGTCCTGGCCACAGGCCGCGGCTCGACCACTATGCCGCCTACAGAGCTGGCTACATATAGTTCAAACCAAACACTTCAGCATCTCCAAGTATGTGGACAATGGACTTGACAAAGTGTTTTCTGTTTACTTCATCGCTAAGACTGCACCGGAGAGCCACAGGTGCATTTACTGTGTTTCTTTTATCTTCAACATGGTTTCAGGAAGGCTGCTGTTGCTTTAACCTGCAGTGAGCGACAGCTGCAAAGCAAGACTTCAAGTCTAAACAAGAAACCCAAACTGGCGGCTATGCCAAACATTCAGTGAAATTGCTCTCTATGACAACGGGGGCAAGCCTAGGGGTATACTCCCAAGTTGATGCAATATTGAGAGAGTTACAGTGCAGTCATACATAATGAGGCGCTAGACTAATGTCACAGACAAAGGTCATGAATTAATATTAATGTTATTGGTTATATATGGGCATAATGTATGGAGGTCACATTTCAAAGGGGCTATAAAGGAGCTAAATACATGGACACGACCCAAAGACCTTACTTACTTATTTCAGAAACTGGGTCAGAGTTATGTAAGTGGACATGCAGGTTTTTGGGGTGTGTCCTCCTGCAAGTTGCTGTCATTCCACCAAACGATGTGCACACCCCCCAGAAAGGTATTTCTGCTTGACATGGGAGCACACTCAAGACTCTACACTTGGTTGTAAGTTAAACTATATAGGTTAAGCTGCATTACTCTGATTCCAAATTATACATCTGTTGCTGCTACGCATATAGCATATCTAGCTCCACAAGAGTTACCTCAACATGTAAGTATAACTTTAATGCTTGCCATGCTCCCCCAGTGAGTCAACGCCGTCTTTCAGTGTGTGGTTAACCCCGGGGAGAACAAACATGGTAGCTATACCAATGTAATAACACCCTCTTGTGGCTCAACAAGGAAACAAGTGGAGGGTTACAGTTAGTTTTATATATAAAGCTGACAAGAACTCTTTCAAACTGGGACCAATTTTAAGCCGTATGCATAACATCCTGTGTATTTTAGTCGTGTAAATGGCATGCTATTCCCCTCTCTGCCTATGTATTTTTCCCGAGGAGAAAGCATTTTTTTTTTTTCCTCAGAGCTGAGTAGTGCTCATGTAGAGGTGAAAACCGAAAACTTCCCTTCTTAACTCGCTAACTGTATTATATATCATTCACCCACGTCTCCCTTTCCCGTTCACACATGACATTATATCTGCTATGTCTTTTTTTTCTTCGTAGACTAGTTAATTTTTGAGGAATGTCAGTTTATCTTAATAGGGCATCTGGTGGAAATGAGTCTATTAGGTAAAGTCCAATGTGGTTAATTGGTGATATATGTTAGGCAGCGAACGACCGAACGAGCAAAGTAAGGTATCTGGTATGTGTTCACTGGACATACAGGCGAACATAAAGGCTGATACATTGTAACCTCCAGGCTTCCATTGCTGTAACACAGTATCTCAACTCAGTGGCCATAGCCACTTCCTTTGTAACCATGAGGACACGCTGCCTGACAGCTCGTGGTTCTGCAGAGATGCTTATTACAAATTAATTAAAACAAATCGTCCAAGGAAGCTGTTATCGGGTCCCTGGCTTCCGGAACAACGGCCTTAAATTCAAACTATATTACCTGTTCGACACTGAGGAAGTTTTCTGCTCGCTCTCCATCTTTGAAAGCCTTCCTTCTCTGCTCACAGCAGACATTGTGCTTCCCAGTGTTGACAATCAGCTGTTATGATACGAAGGAGTGTTGAGGCACTATGGAACTTGTAGTCATACCCATAGATACCACCTTTCAGCGTGAAGAGGCGCAAATAGAGCCCGGACTTCAGTTCCCATAATGCCATGCGCCCATTTTTTCGATCTGTAAAGCATGTGCAGTATTCATGAACATAAGGGCCTTTACCAAAGCTGGCAATGAAGTATACCAGGCCACGTGTGAATGGAGTGTAGGCGTGCTGACGTTCATCTCTACAATGTAGGCCTTTTAGAATTGATGTGCTCTTTGTTTGCTGATATATATATATATATATATATATATATACACACACACACACACACACTTTACCTACCACTGAGTGGATTATATTAAAGGAATTACAAATTTTTAATTTTCATTGCAAAATGAGAGATCCACCATGTAAAACGTGACACCCACCTCAAAATGACTGCCAAGCAGAAAATACAAAAGCAATGATGGTCGTTTTTTAAAGGATGTTTGGTAGGTTGTCCTTCACTGACAAAGTAATAGCACTTTACAGTGGTTTCTATATTATATTTCATAGATACTGAATGATGAATTCACCATCTTCTAAAAAGGATATGTAAGTTTGGAATCCAGCTGTTTATGTATAAATCAATATGTTTGTGTTTTTATTTACTATGCATAAAAGTTGACACAAGTTTAGTCAACAACATTTTATTAATTAGTTGAGGGATAATAATGCACAGGTAATACAACAAGTTTGGAAAAAATTGTAACAGTTCAGACTCAAAGGAGGAGCGATGCCTCCAATGTTAGGTACTATATAGCCTAATTTCAGATATGGACACCTTTAATACATCATTAGTCTCATTTCACCTGTAACCTATATACCATAGCCAGTTATAATCTACAACATCATCTCTCACGACTCTCAATAGTTTCATCACAATGTCCTAGACAATATGGGTAGATGCCATTTCCTGCTTTTGAAGTAGGCAGCGTACAAAATGAACCACTGTTGTCCAAATAAAAGGGCAAAATTATGAAGCTGTCTAAGGGGATTTCTAAGGATTAACCTTGTTTGGGGAAATAACATTGCTGACAAAGGGAAGACACTTGAGCCTGCTGTTTCCCCAGGTACAAAAGTCACACCACACACAGTCCAGGTAACTAGAAAGCTCCAACAACACTCCTATTTCAAGCCTATTTCATGGTATAGTAAGTGCACTAAATACAGAAACAAACACACATACATACGCCTTGTTGTCCCATACTGAATAGATAATAATAAAGGACTCTCTCAATGTGTTTGTCATCATGTACTGAAAAAGATCAATTTATGTGCATCATCAAAAATGATAAAATAACAGTGTATGCCGACACATAGGCCTACAATGTTCTTTGTGGACTACAAATTTTTTTGAACCTTTTTTTTGTTTGTTTCTTTTAGATTTCATAATATGTAAAAGCATTTTAAAAGCAAACAAAGAAAAGCAGGGGAGTGAAAAAAGCCATATAATTTTGAGAATACACTTATCAATATCAAAATATCAGCAAGCCAACAAAACCAGCTAAATATGGTGTATTGCTGTACTCTCTAAACATGTTGCAGTTAGCTCACACTGCAGGATATGTGTTTTCCACATCATAGGAAGACAGAGAGTAAAGGGTGTGATAAAATAGAAAATACCCACTGTTAAAAGCAGTGCTAAACTATCATATTGCAACACCAAAGCTTTTTTAGGTAAACACAGTCATTGTGACGTTATTAATGAAACGAGTAACAAGCAGCTGATGAACTGATCTGCGTAACACTCGACGAGAAAGTGTTACCATTTCTGACATCCATTCATTTTAAAGGTGCTAACTGACTTTACACACACACACACACACACACACACACACACACACACACACACACACACATACATACATACATACATACATACACGCACGCACACACACAGTTACTAGGCCAAGGTCTGGACAACTCTTATTGAAAAGGTCAGAGGACCCATCAGTGCTTGTCTAACTTGTGTTCTCCATCAGCTGAACCTGGATAAAAGGAAAAGGTCTATCCTGTCGTCAGAGACAGACGCATGCATAATCATCCCCACCTGAATCTGCTCCATCAGTTGATTAAAAATGGAGGAATTCAGCTCGAACAAATCTTCACTTTAAAATACAAAAAGTCATGGTGTAGGGATGACACCACCTGGGAAACATATAAATTTCAACTTCAAATTTTCTTGAAAATGCTCCTTTGACATCAGTGCTTGACTTACATGGTGGCATTGACATTGTTGGTGCAAAATTCAAAGGACTTGCCAGTAAGGAGAATATGGCAGGATGATGAATTAGTGGACTTACTGAGTATTAAGGTGTCTTCAGCAGTCCTTAAGGTAGAGTGGCAAGTAAAGCACCCTTAGTATCTCACTAGAATATCCTCACATCACAACTTTATAGACTCCCAAAGCTATCAGATTGCTATCTAGGTAATACACACAAGAGAATATAAAATAGATCTATGATCTGATATTTTTTTAGCAAGCAAGTCATTATTTATTATGGACATACACTGCAAATATAAATCAAATATTTATGGTTCTTTAATTTGCTCAAATCATTAATATAACTGTGGACTCTGGATTCAAGTATCTACTTTAAATGTGTTAAAGTGAAAATATTATTCTCTGATTGCACACGTTTAAATTTGAAATTAAAGTAACTTGATAATATTGGATTTTTTTTTTTTTATTCTGAAGCTATACTAACATTGACTGGTAGAGCAGCCTTGTGTTCAACAAGACCAGTTATGGCTTTGTGTGGTGAGTTATAATTATGTGGTCATGTTAGATCACAGATACTAACTAGAAAGAGTTGAACATGCTGCTCATTACCCATCTGAACACAAATTTCCTTTTTGCTCTATTTATTTTAAGATTTAATGAGTAAGATAATCCCGCTTCTGTGCCTTACAGCCACTAGGTTGGGTTGAATACTCCTGGAGTGCAAAAATACAAGAAGGGAGCGGGAGGGGTTAAGGGTTAAAGTGCAAGACAATAGCTTTGAGTGACCAGGAATCAATTAATATACATAATATGTGAATCTTCATTTGCAGGTTTTCTGTTTCATAAAAGATCATCCTCAACCTCTCTACAAAAGATAATATTTTTTATTCTCTCGTCAGCTCTTTGATTCAAGCAAAAGCAGTAGCCAACGACGTATGGCCTACTCTCTAATGGTGTTATCTCATTTGATTGTGCCGCAATGGTGCAACAAGCTTCACACAAAGTTCCTCCTTCTGTCCAACATTTAGCATTTCTCAGTCCTATTTTTTGACAGAATACTTCAAGTTTCTTTTTAATCAATTGAAAAAATTGCTATATTTTTTTGTATTACTGTAGCTCAATAATATATCATAAACCTATACCTTACTGATGGAAATCTCAAACCCCTTCCTTTTTTGTGGATATTTTGCTAATTATGCTTAGTTTAAAAGAATTGTGTAAATAATCTTTTGACAGTTAATTGTGGTTGTCAAAGCAGATACCTTTCATCATCATCTGATGCAAGTATAGTCTCAAAAATGAATGTCACTGAAATGAAATACAAATATGAAAACCAAATAAAAATGACAACAACATCGCTGTGAGGAAAACAGGGTGGAATATGATTAACATCTGACCACTAACTAACATTTTAGCTTATAAGACATCTGTTGTAAAACATAAAAAAGTAAAAAACAAAACCAACCAACCAAACAAACAAACAAACAAAAACAGAAAGAAATCATAAAGAGATCAATACAACATTGCACTGTAGCACACATCGCAAAAAATTCTGATCCAATTTGACCTGCCAGGCTTGAAAATGATGGATGGCATCATTGCTTTGAGTATATAGATATATAGATATAGATATTGTTTATGTACACAGTACAGTATATCAGTGAAAAAAATGTGAAAACACTTGCTATCATTAAATGACTTCACCATGCTAATAGAATATCCTTTTTAAAACCTCTCGAACACAACAAGAATCTACAGACTTGTAGAGGAGAATTACACTCAAATTGTTTGGAATACTACTTCAGTTTAGAAAATGCTATCCATGTACAAATCAGAATTTTATCTTTGATTACTATTGACACCCCTGTTGTGAGTAGAGAAACTGAAATGTGTGCCTTTACAAAGGAGACAAAAGTGGAATGGAGAAATAAAACACTACTGTTAAACATGAGTACTGTGTATAACAGTAGACACATTAACTGCAGGGTTTCAAAACCAAGATTTGAAGTCTGGACAAATGTTTTACTTCTCGATTGTTGATTTAGCTTTCTTCTCAGCGCTAAGTCCTTGTGGCGTTAGTCAGGTCTCTTAACTTCTTGGCTGACATGAACAGACAGATAGCATCCTCTCTGGCTCCTGGGTCGGTGAAAGCAGAGCTACTCGGACAGTGACAGCCTCTTGGGTTTGCTCCGTCTGGCGGGGGAGGCATTGGGCTGTCTGTTTTGCCCTGAACTCCCGCTGTCTGTTGGGATGGGGGTCTGGGTGGGGGTGTGTATTGGGTCTGTGAGGATGGGGGTTGAGTTCTCAGTGGTGGTGGGTGCTGGAGTTTTTGTCTGGAGTGGGTCAACCACAGGAGGGCGTTCTTTGGGCTTGCGGCCCCTCTTCTTGCCGGTGGTGGCACCGTTCCTCACCTCAGCTTTGATCCCATTGTTCTCCGGTGCTTTGCTCTTGCTGCCGGAGACCACGTGGCTCGCTGCTGCACGGAACCAATTCTAAGGCAATCAAACACACCAGTTACTGTTCGGTGCAGGTCAACATATTATAGGGTGTCCGCAGGGATCACAGAGTTATTTCCCAGTTTGGTATCAATAAAGTACATCTATCTATCTATCTATCTATCTATCTATCTATCTATCTATCTATCAAGACCTTTTTAACAAAAAAAAATGTCAATTTTTGGACAGTTTTTTACTAACTAACTATAACAAACTTTACTAACTATATTTTATTGTTCAAATAAGCATTACAGGTATGTATAAAGACAAGAACTATATATTTGGGCCAGTGCAGAGGTCAGTTTTAGGTAGGTATATGGTTGGTTATTACCAAGGTGATTCTATGAAGTGTTATAACTGCTTCCTAGGTCAAACAGCAAGGGGCTGCTGTCTCTACAGGAAAGTAATTACAGGTCAGTATGAAGTGTGTTGGGTCATTTTCCCAGCAGGTAAAGTGGAGCAGGATGTTTCCAGGACCTACAGACACCCTGTATTATAGCTCAAACTAACACAAAGATCGGGAGCATGTTTATAACTGAATAGCCTTCCCTCTGTATTCAACAGAGCCAGGCACTATATTTGTAGATATTAACATCCATGTCACTGGTGCCTTGTAGAGTGTTAACAACTAACAGATGAGTGGTAATACACCACACTGTATGAATAAACCATACTTACTAACTTATTTGCATGTTTAATTGAAATGATTACTTCCACCGCAGCTGTCAAGTGTGTCAGTGCGGTAAGTGTGATTGAGTTGTGGGCCCACCTGTGAATGTGTCTTGCTGATGTGGTATTTGACACCGCTCTCTGAGCTGAACTCCTTCTGACAGATCAGGCAGGTGTACTTCCCAAGCTCACCACCCCCCTGCGCCACACACACGCACGCACACACACACACACACACACACACACACACACAGTCACACACATAAATACACACACACAAAGATAAACCTCACTCACCTCAAAACCATCTCTACAGGCAACAGCATGCTTAATAAATGTACAGCCATCTAAATTTCATTACCCTCTCAGCTGTATTGAAATATATGCAACAGGTTTTACAGGTTCTATGAATCCATTTGTACCAAGGATTTGGACAGGATTTGTGTCCTTGTTAACATTGTTCTTCTCACATCTATTAGATAGAAAATACTTCAAAGGAAGAGTGCCTACAATGTGTCTTTAAATTAGGGCTGTCAAGTGCAATATTCTTTTAATTGTGTTAATCACGACTGACTTTTCTTGAAATAAAACTTGCTATCCAGTAGGCCACATATTGTATTGTCATTCATTTTGTATGCTATTACAAGCGTGATACTGGGAGCATATGCTACATCATGTTAGATGCAGTGTAGGGTTACAGGCCAAATGTGGGTCAAAAACGTTTTTTTTTTTTTTTTAATATTGCATTAAGGACTTCAATCTAATCACATCCATTAACACATCAACTGCCCTATTTTAAACGTTTTAAATGTTTTTGCACTTGCCATCATATTCTCATAAAATACAAGATATTTTCCAAAGGTTTCAACTGTTTTTGTTAACTATCAAATTATGTTGGTGATGTTCTTATGAGTGGCTGTTCGTACCTGACTGCAGTTGGCTAGGTGGGCTTTGAGTCCTGACACACTGGAGTAAACAGCTTCACAGTTCTAGGACAAAGCAGACATAAACACAGAGTGAGCAACATAAACTCTGCAAATCTTTGTTCCCATGAAAGCCATAGGCTTACTGTTACTATCACACACAGAAAATGTGAACAGTCATCACTGAGGTTGTGTACTTGCTGTTAAATGGTGACACATTAAAGCATCCAGTCAACATTCTTACTGTGTTTGTGCAGCAGATGAAGCCCTTCTCTTTGACTTCGTTCTTCCAAGTCTCCAGCAGCTCAGGGCTGAAGTTGGGGAGGCCAGGACGGGTGTAGTTTAACTAAGCAGCAGAAAAAGGAACAGCTATGTCAATATTCCTTGTGGTATCATGATGTTGCTGTGTGTGTAGAGACAGAAAGACAGAGAGAGACTGGGGAACATATTTATCTGTTTGATGTCAAACACAAGGTTATCTTTTTGCCTCTTCCTTCAGTGTGGTGCTTGAATGTGTGTCCTTTTCATGTTCAGGTTGGCTTTGATGTGGGTCACAGTGTGTAATCCTGTGTGCTTCTGTATCTCTATGTGTGTATTGATAATTCTTTTGATGTTTGAGTCCAGGTGGTCTCTTGCAGCGTGCACTGCTTCTGTATGTGTGTATGTGTGCATGTCTGTGGTGGGTGTCTATGCCTATGTTTATCCCCATGTCCACTAAGGAATGTAAAGTAGCAGCATCATTGTATGACGCCTAAATGTATAATGTCTGCATAATGCATTCACACTCAGTCCTCACCCTCTTGCTATCAGGTACCAGGTCATCCTTGATGCGGCGTTTGGTGCCCCAGTCCTTGGCCAGCTCATCCTCTGCTATCTCCTGCAGGTGGAACACAGCCACCTGGGCCGAGCGTCGCCTCACTCTGCCGCTGGGGGTGCGTTCGAAGTCCTCCCCCAGGCTCTCATTCTTTGCTGCCTTCTCTCGGTCTCGCTCCCTGTCCTTTTCTCGCTCCAGCTCCTTCTCTCGCTCCCGCTCCTTCATCCTCTCCCTCTCCCTCTCCTTCTCCCTCTCCCTTTCTCTCTCCCGCTCCTTCTCCTTGATCTCCCGCTCCTTCTCCTTGGGCCGGGCAGGGGGTGCTTTCTCTTGCCACTCCTTCCTCTCAGGCTGGCTTTGCTCTTTCCTGCCTATTGATGGAGATTCTTCAGAAATCACCTGGAGGAGGCAAGTAGAGAATGTGAAATGTGAAACACAGAGCAAGAAACTGATTAGCATTTCAGAGGGAGTGAAAACCTCAAGGTGCAACAGGGTAAGACTGGGTGAGAAGAAGACAAGAGTAATGCCTTATCATAACACCACGATGTCAGAGATGATAATCTCATATCATGGTATCAATATCGATATATAGCCCAGACCCACAACAGGGGAGATAAAAAACTTGATTCACCTGGCAGTAGGCAAGATTTTGATGTAAAAATGCAATTATTTTACAAGCCTAAATCAAAAAGTGAGGATGAGTTGAGTGTGATCCCCCCAACTGCGACACTGTAGATTCACCGAAAATTCTAGTGAAATTCTAGTGTAAGGTAATGACACTTGAACACCTGCTGGAAAAGAAGAATTAAAAAAAACTGCAAGTAAGTACTTTGTTCAGAGAAATCTGGCCTGGACTAACCAATGGTAGATCTTTAGCCTTTCTCCTCCCTTTGGTATCATTTGATATAAAATGATCATAGACTAGCCACGTTGGCAATCATGAGTGCACTGTGTGTGGTTGACAGATGTTAATGTCACATGATTTGTGGGTCTATTTTTTTCATTTATTTAGCAATATTTCAGTACTAGACCCTCATCAGACCTTGATCAAAGTCTTACTTGTAAAATAAGTGTAAAATGTTGCAGAATAAATGTATTAATGCAGTTAGACAGTGTGTGGGATCTATAATCTATAAAATCGTCCCTTGTGCACCTGTCTCATGGAATAGGTGTGCAAAGTTGAGTCACAGGTATGAAAGGTAACATTTTTCAGATAGCTACCTCTTCTTACCATTTAGAGCTGCCAACGTACCAGGATGACTAATGTGGCTTCAAATATAGTAACTGTTATGCATTTGTCATCGGTAATCAGTCACTGAAGCTCCTGAAGTTTGCAGATGACGCCACCATCATTGGGCTAATCTATGACGAGTCCGCCTACAAGCGGGAGACTGACCATCTTGTGTCCTGATGCGGCCAAAACAAATTGAAGCTCAACACTCTAAAGTGTTGGTTGTGGACTTCAAAAAGAACCCACCACCACCAGCCCCCATCACCCTGTGTGGCTCCCCAGTCAACATGGTAGAATCCCTCCGCTTCTGAGCACCATCATCACCTGGGACCTCAAGTGGTAGCTGAACATCAGCTCGCTCACCAAGAAGGCGCAACAGAAGATGTTGTGAAGAAGTTCAACTTTGCAAAGCCAGTGATGGTGCACTTCTGCACTGCCATCATTGAGTCCATCTTCACTCCCTCCATCACTACATGGTATACTGCTGCCATTGCAAAGAACAAGGCAGTGAATGATATACTGCAGTATATCATTCACCCTGCTGAGAGGGTGATTGGCTGCAACCTGCTGTTCCTCCAGGACCTGTGTGCCTCCACGACACTGAGGTGAGCAGGAAAGATCATGGCCAGCCCTTCCTGCCCTGGTCATTGTCTCTTCAAAACACTCCCCACTGGCAAGAGGCTAAGATTTATAAAAACAAGAACCTTGCACTACAAAAACAGCTTCTTCCCTACAGCAGTAGGCCTTTCCAAAAAGCCCCCAGACACCCCTCACCCGTTTGATCCTCGACTACGCCACATATACCTATACACATGCACACACACACACACACACACACACACACCACACATGCACACACACAGACATGCACAAACACAGTGCAATACCTTCCCTACTGTGCCCTCTGTACATGGGCACTTTGCATAATGCCTGCACCACCCTCTAAATAACTTCTTATTCTGTAAATAACTTATTTCAAATTCTCATGTAACATTTTGTACATAGATCACTTGCTATATTTCCAGTGGTTCCTCATTACTGCACCTTATTTTTATTTTTACTACAGTGTTGAAGAAAGTCATCAGAGCACAGAGCAGACACACAGGTGAAAAACAGTGTAAAAACGTGAGAGTGATGTAATCTGTCAACAAGCGGGGGTTAAAAAAGGTTAAATAGCTTGAGGCTTCACGTCTGTAAAAAAAAAAAAAAAAGAGTAAAACAGACGTGTGTGTGCATGAGAGAGTGATAGAGAGATAAAGAGAAAGAGACACCGTAGTAGTGTTTTAGAAATTTTGCTATTTTAATTTCGTACTGTATTTGAAATGTGGTCTGTCAAACGACAAATGACTTCTGCATAAGAGCCAGAAAAGGCCATAGGTTCCCGGGCACTGGTATAATGTGTGTAATAAAGTGAAACAGATCCAGAGAGAACAAGAAAAAGCCAAACTCGAGAGGCTTTGGGAGTTTAATGATATATTTCCTATAGGCTACTGTATTGTATTATATTTGGATCATGCAGTGATTTATTTTGTAATTTGAAAAGCGACAGACAATACAATTGGTTGCTGAGTCTCTAAACAAGTTTTGCTCAGCTCACAGAATAGCCTTTCGTCCAGAAAAGGGGAGATATGCCTGGCAGAGATCTGCACTCTGCTGAGTATACTCTTCTAGTCTTTTACATTTTATTGTATTGTATATTTATCTGTTTAACTTTAATCTTTACTATTTGCTGTTCATTTTTTCCTTTTGCTCCAAAATACAGTACAGGCCAAAAGTTTGGACACACCTTCTCATTCAATGCGTTTTCTTTATTTTCATGACTATTTACATTGTAGATTCTAACTGAAGGAATCAAAACTATGAATGAACACATGTGGAGTTATGTACTTAACAAAAAAAGGTGAAATAACTGAAAACATGTTTTATATTCTAGTTTCTTCAAAATAGCCACCCTTTGCTCTGATTACTGCTTTGCACACTCTTGGCATTCTCTCAATGAGCTTCAAGAGGTCGTCACCTGAAATGGTTTTCACTTCACAGGTGTGCCTTATCAGGGTTAATTAGTGGAATTTCTTGCTTTATCAATGGGGTTGGGACCATCAGTTGTGTTGTGCAGAAGTCAGGTTACTACACAGCCGACAGCCCTATTGGACAACTGTTAAAATTCATATTATGGCAAGAACCAATCAGCTAACTAAAGAAAAATAAGTGGCCATCATTACTTTTGGCCTGTACTGTATACCAAGACAAATATGTTTTTGAATTACTTGGCAATAAATCTGACTCTGATTTGTTTCTCATGTATAATGTGCTCAATGTTTTTGTCAGTATTGTATGTTCTACTGTGTATATTTTTGTGTACTTTTATTTTAAGTATGTACACATATACAATTGCTGTCTTCCTAGTTTGTCTTACCCTCTCTTTGCCTGTGTTGTTGTTGGTGTCGGTGGTATTGTCCTTGTTGTTGTTGCTGTTGGTAGTGGTGGTGGTGGTGGCGGTGGTTGTGATGGTAGGGGGATGTTCAGTGCGTGCATGGTAGTCTCTGCCAGCCTTGGAGCGGTAGGTCTTTCCACAGTGCTGGCATATAAACACAGGCTTCTCATCCTCAGAGAGCTCTCTTCCACAACGCTTCTGGTGGTATTGGTAGCCCATCAGACTGGAGAAGTGGGCCGAGCAGCCCTGTGTGTGTGTGTGTGTGTGCGCATGTGTTTGCATACGGTGTATGTGTGTGTGTGTGTGTGTGTATGCGTGTATGTGTGTATATGTGTGTGTGTTAGTGTGTGTGTGTACAGCCGATATATAAAAGGGACAGAAATGAGACAGAATGAAAACATGCATTAAACAGGAAACTGGGTAAGTGGAGCACAGCGTGATTTTAATGGAACACAATCATCGCATTTGGTCAATATTTTGCAGTTACTGAAAGAAAAGGAAGCGGAAACACTAGGAAATGCTGCTCATTTTTCAGCATGAAGACATGTCACTGTAGAGAGTCTGTTTTTCACTGCTCTGTATCTTGCTCTCTCTGCCTTTTGCACTCTAGTGTGAGTAATGGGAAGCACAGTGTTGATGTGGTTTTGGGCAACATGTCAAGAACAAGGCAAAAAGGAAGAAGGCGGGAGAGAGGTAGAGGGAAGCAGACAAAAGACGGGAGAAGAGATGGAAATAAAATCAAAACTGGCAACAGAGGAAAGGGAAAATGTGAAATGAGAGACGGGAAAAGTTGGATAAATAGAAATAAGGACGCGGAAGAGAGAGAAAGAGAATGAAAGAAGGGGAAAGAGAGAGGGGGACAGGGGAAGAAAGAAAGAGAGTGCATACCTCACTAGGACACTTGATTCGTCCCATCTGTTTGAGCACTCTACGCAGCCTTTCTCTCTCCTCCTGCTCGTCCCCCGTCTGGCCTTCACTCCCCGAGGGCTGGGGGGAACAAACACAACACCGCATAAGTGTGTCCCATCGTAACACCTCCCCCTCCCTCTTGACTTATATGAAAAAAAAAAAAGGCAATGAAAATGTGTTTTCCATCTTGGGCGCTCACTGTGCCAGGATCATTAAATGGTTTCATGGTGAGGCTGTTACTCAAGGCATGTTTATGACAACTGTCAAACTCATGTTTTCACTCGGGTGTTAGTTGGTGCCAAACCCCAGCCAGAACCAGAACAACAGATGGTAGGGCTGCCAGGGAGAAGAAAGGAGAAGAGTGCGGGCGACTAGAGAGAGCAGGGTCTTATGGGGATCTCATTGGACTGAACTTCATGTTTTTCTGTGTGCTAGCATATAGGAGAGAATTGAGATCACTGAGACACAGTCACGGTTTTCTGTAAAGGGAAGGAGGAGATGAGATACCCGTCCGAATACATCCCTAGTTCAAGCAAATCGTATCATACTCAAGCCTGCAGGCAAGAGAACAGACACTAGCTCAGCCTTTGATTTACCCTGGCAGGGGAAGAAACCATGAAACTACACCCGCATGTATTCTTAATGCCTCTATCAAAGACAGAAAGTCACAGAGAGAGAGAGAGGGAGAGAGAGAGGGAGAGAGAGAGAGAGAGAGAGAGAGAGAGAGAGAGAGAGAGAGAGAGAGAGAGAGAGAGAGAGGCAATGGTTTCACAGTAGCAATAGCAACATCAAGGTCAAACTCAGTGGGTGACCCCTGTCCTTCTGTACGTCTCCTATGTTTTCCCATGCTGCACTGGGGCTTAGTCAGGTGACTCAGCCCAGGTTAATGACAACACAAGTCAGCAGCTACTCTAGAAAATTATCAGAGTCTACCACAAGATCCCTGCTTTTGCACAACAATAGCTTTCAGCCTGTCAAAACAGCTTTTAATTTACTCCTCCTGGAGTGGTTGCAGGAAAAATTTGATGCATTTTAGTCTGATGCAGACAAAAGCTAGTTAAAAGTTTGGTCATCGTGGTTTTAAAACACACACAATGCTGTTTCTTGCTCTACTGGATTGGACTGCCGCCAATAAGGTCAGGGCACAATAGGTCCAGACTGAAGACAAATGGCTGCGTCAAACAGTTTAACTTGGCTGCCACAGACAGCACAATCATCTATCATTTTTACTAAATTGGCTATGATTGCACACACGCAAACCACACATACACATACATGTGTGTGTGTGCCAGAAGCAAGCACGCATGCATATATACACAGTAACACAAACACACATGCTGCATGTAACAAGACTTTGTGCACGTACATTCATTAATCTTTCATGACACTTTTTGAAACAGGCAGTGGTGAATTATTCAGCAAACTTCATAGGAGCACCATTGCTCTAATGCAGGAGTGCCATGATAATATCTTAATGAAGCTCTTTGCTGTCAGGGTTACGACTGCTGCAGAGAAAAATATGAGCACTTTAAGGACAAGAATACCAATCACTGTTTCAGCTGGGTGATGGTTCAGCACCCTCAAGAACAACTTTCAGGAAAAGGACATAGCAACTAGCATTAATTTACTAAAGAAAAGGTATGTATTTACACACCCAGAAATGTATTCCTTGCTCCCTGTGAAAGCGGATACTAGTGGTAGTGTGGAGCCGGTGTCCATACATAGAGTCAAGTGAAAGTCTCTCCATGGGTGTAACCTGGCTCTGGTGTGGTGTTTAGTAACTACTCTGGTCAGTAGGTCAGTGTGACAGTCATGGAAAATACACACTCTCTGAGGGTGCTCTCACATTTGACATAGTTAGTTTGACTGAACCAAACTTGTATGTTTTTCCTCCTCAGTTTGGTTTGTTTGGACAGTCATTATTCAAAGTAGGTTGTGTACCAACATCCACAGACCCAAATCAAGAGGCAGTCTTGGCCCAATGCCAATCGAACTCAGGTGCAGTCCAGTTCAGGTAAAATCAACCCAACACAAAGAAAAGAAATGCTGATGCATGATGTTATTTTTGGAATTTCATACGCATTGTAAATTTTGTAGTCTCAACACACCTAACTTATTCACCCACTCATTGTTATATGTAGGTTTAACCTGCCTTTATGTTCAGCTTGATAAGAAATCATATTCACCACATTTGTTTCCACTACAAATTAAGTAGGTGGATAACCGAGTTGCAGCACCTTTCTGTAAAAAGCGCCAAAAGGCAGTGCATCCTCTGCAGATTTGACCACATAAAGTTTTTCTTTCACCAGTGATGATTTCAGCGCTCTCTCTCTTGCTTTCTCTGTCTTTTGCACTCTGTCTCTAGTGTGCATAATGGGAAGCACAGTGTTGACGTGGTTTCTGGCAACATGTCAAGAACAAGGCGAAAAGAAACAAGACATTCATAACAATGTTTTTCTTTCACCGATGATGTAAACTACCTAGACATATAACAAATATCAGTGTTAAAAGATGAAGCCGGTTCTTCATTTTTCTGACAAGTTTCCACTTTGCGGTTAATTTTCTACATACTTATGTTTCCACCTCCTTAGTTTGCTTCCTTTTTGGTACTGTGTGAAACGCATCTGCACCTAAACAGAATTGCAACAGTGTAATAACTCGAGTATTGATTCATACCAAAACTCAAGCAAGAAAAACCAAGTCTGCAAATGCTCTCAGTCACACCAAAACATCTTGAGTCTGACGACTGCTGAAATTCGGACTAAAATTCAGTCAATTGCACCGAAAGGGCGAAGGTAGAGGGAAGTGTTAACTGGAAAGTTCAGCTTCACCTTGCATGTTTAACACTGACACAGAGGCGAGCTTTCACTTTCAGATGAATCTAAGTGTACCTTGGTGCTGTGTTCAGCCATGGTGTGGTAGTTGAGGCCGGCCTTGGACCTGAACTGCTTGTTACACTGCTGGCACCTCAGGGCATCCTGGAGCTGCAGGGGTTAAAAGGCCATACAGAAGATCAAATAACATTTCTATGAAAAGACACCAATCAGGAGCTCACTCTTACATGCGCTGTTGCTGCCTTTACTCTTTATTGGATTTATCAATACAGCAATATTTCAGCTGTAACCTAATATTCTTTGTTATTAGTGTGCCATTCTGGTCAAAATGTATTTATCTTTGTGAGCTTATAAAGGACAGAAAACATCGACCAAGCAACTTTTGGAACTAGCAAAAGTCAATTTAATACACAATGTTCCATTTTGTAGATACTCACCTCGCCTTGGTATTGATTTGGGGACAGAAGTGTTTTGATGGTGAATGACCCAGTGTTAATGTAATGATTCTGTCGCTGCTTAATGGTTGACTGTCACTTTAATAGAGTCACATGGGCCATTGGGCCAGGGAGCCATTAAAATGTTTGTAAGAACACATCTCAGAGGGCCTAGATGCCACTGGACCACTCCAGGTGGACTGTTTTCAGGAAAATCTCAACATACTGTGGCTGGATCCTCTTTGTCCTGCCTTCACCCCGACCTCATTTAATACCAATACTGACCGCAATCAAGTGCAATGTAAACAAACCACAGAAGTGTACCGTATCCTCTTGATGCATTTCAGCTAATATTAGCTTTCAGATCAGAGCAGATGAAGCAGAGGACATTACTTCAGGAAATTGGTTCAGACTACTGTACTAAAATACAGCCTGATATTATTTCCACAGGCTTTTGATCAATATCGTTACTGTAACGGCTCTCCAGACTCTGCACTATGAGATCCTTAGAGGGAGGTGTCATTTCTATCGCTGAACAGCTCAAGCAGTTATAATACAATGTGGTAGTCATAGCTCCATATAAAAAAAATTATGTCTTAAAAATCTTATCAAGATGTAAATCAGTTTGTCTGGAAAAGCTAGTGATTCCACTGACAGGTTGTGTCGGCCTACTGGCTGCAGTAAACCTCGATTCAGATGAAAGCATCTGTTGTATTGCATGGAGTCATACACCCCACATTAATGTAATGCCAAACATATGGCTCATGCAAGTTATGCTGAACCAGAGGTCAGATCAGTTTACATACTTGCCAATTGTTTGAGCGAGCCCAAATTGAAAACACGTGTGCCACTCAACTAGAAAATTATATATATATGTATGCATGTGTGTGTGTTTGTTTTTGTGTGTGTGTGTGTGTGTGTGTGTGTATTATGAAGGAGGAGTGGAGCATATGGAATATGATTTGGGGGGGTGTCAATGTATTTATGGTGTTTTCAGAAATTCAATAGTGACTGACTAACACAGTTAATGATCGTCAAAGCGCAAGTCAACTGTCAAAGCTAAACAAGTGGTAACAGGACTGTGGATGACAGCACAGAACAAAACAGACACCCAGTCGCTTTCAACTACTTGTCAGCACCCGAGTCAAGCACCCAACCTGAGCATTAAGCAGGTATTAGACATCGGTTTGACTTAATACTTAATGTGAGATATGATTCAGTTTTGCAGCAGACAGCCTCCTCAGGAAACAAACTGTCAAAGCAGTAGGAAGAAAATGAAAATAAGGCTTGCTCTGAAGCATGTGTCTTGAAACAGTCTTTACTCGTCTGACATGAAAACTCTTTTATCTCTTTCACTTACTGATCCCACAGCTCTGTCTACCACAGCATCCCTGCCCCTCCCTCGGTCTGATGGACAGCTGTGCTGCACACTGACCTTCTGGCAGATCTCCATGTGTTTCTTGAGGCCGTGGACTGTCTTCCTGGTGACGATGGAGCAGGTAGGACACACCACCTCACCTCGCTCTGAGATGGTTCGCTGCCACTGGGTGTCCTGCACAGGACCTGAAAAGCATGGGACACCAGTCTCTTAATCAAATATACTCAAACATTACTGACTCAAGCATGATCTACTTCAGGGGATAATATTTCCCTTTTTTAATTCCTTTTTTTAATTCATTTTTTTAGTCGTTGTTTGCTAATTGTTTGACAAAAAATTACTGACTTTTTTTTTTTTTAAATATTTTCTGGATATGGCTGAAATTAATATCACTCAAGGATTTTATTCATTTTACTAGATGATGACTGAATTGTTAAATGTCAAACAAAACTAATTTCTTTCAAAATAATATTCTTTAAAACATTTCATGACCAATTTTATCATTCATTCATTCATTCATTCATTCATCTTCTAAACCGCTTTTCCTCACTAGGGTCGCGGGGGGGTGCTGGAGCCTATCCCAGCGTTCATAGGGCGAAGGCAGTGAAACACCCTGGACAGGTCGCCAGTCCATCGCAGGGCCCAATTTTATCAGTTTGTAAATAAAATTTGCTTGTGATCATCAGTTTATATAGCAGAATTTTGTGTCACAATATCCCAAAATCTCCAAATCATCACAATATGTTTCTATTAAAATATGCTAAAAAATAGTATTGAATTATTGCCTAACCCTACTCAAGTCATTTTCAAGTTTCCAAGATTTACCAAAAAAATAAACAGGGATTCTTTCCTCCATACCCGCTTATAACTATTAAGGGTCACATGGACCTTAAGCCAATCCCAGCATGCACTGGGAAACACCCTGTACAGGTCACCAGTCCATCCCAACCAGAGCATCCAGCAAGTAATACATGCTGGTTTGATTTGATGGTTTTTATAAAGGAGTTTTCTGAGTTTACTTCCATGAGTTAATTGGATTGGAAATCAACAAAAAGACTGCAGAGTGATACAGCAGTGAAACAGTGGCCTGTTAATCAGAAACAACAGACCTCAGGGTATTGTCAGTGAATCAACAGAATTGAGTGTTCAACAAAGCCATGAAATACTGCCATTTATAATCAATTTTAGTTATTTTAAGAAAAGGTCACACATTCTGAGTTAACTCAACTCCTCCTTTTGATTAAGTCTTTTTTTACAATTCTTATGGGTGAATAACTGCATAAACAGGACAATGCCAGTCTGTGTCTAAATTTGTGCTAATCACTTCGATTACATTTGTCTTTTATGCAGTTCTTAGTGGGGTCTGCACACGGTTTTCTTAAGTTTAACAATTCAGGCTTTGTTTTCCTACGCTCTGCAGAAGAAATTCACTGCCATTCATTTTCATCTGGTATGAAAAAAATCTTCCACAGGCTTGAAAAATGCCTGAGTAAGGCAATCCATCACAGTAAATAAGGTGCTTTATTATACTGTCAAAAAGTATTTTTGTTTTTATCAGTTATTGTACTCAACTGTAACTGAAATCATAGTGTTCACCAGAAAACAGTCCATCTTTGTTATGTCACCTTACAAGCATTACTGCCACATCTATGTTTTTTGTATACATGGAACAAGATAGGCCTGGCAGTTGATGTTTATATATTTAAAATGAAATGCTGAAATATCAAATTAGATGCGGCACACATATAAAATATAATCAGAAATAATACAAACTACTTGCAGTTAGTCAGTGCCTATCATTCAAAATAAGACTGGCAAATTAGACTGGCATTGGTCTTTAGAATCAGCATCTAGTTGCTCACCAGAGCTGGTTGTGGCTGGGTCTTTTTTGGAGAGCTGACTGGGGTTGGCTCTTCTCTGGGGCTCCTCACTGAACCCACTCCCCTCTGGTCTTTTCGCACGGCCAGCCTTCAGCTTCTCCTCCACCTTGGTCATACCTGCAACACACACACACACACACACACACACACACACACACACACACACCCACACCCGCACGCACCCACGCATGCACACACACACACACACACACACACACACACACACACACACACACACACACACACACACAATGATGACAGTAATGAATACTCCCTATTGAAGGCATTCAAGGTAAAGTGAGAGAAAAGTCAGAGGCAGAGGGGGACGGATGGAGGACAATGCTGAACAAGACAAATACTAAAAAGGGAAAGTTGATACTGAATAAAAAAGAAAAAAAGAAAGAGGAAGGGGAAAGAGGAAATGAGAGAGAGAGGTATAAAATGTGAAAAACGAGGTTGTTCTGGGTTACAGTGCATTGGTGCGAGCCAGAGAGTGAAAGAGAGCAGAGAAAGAACTGAGCTCTGCACATTGTAGATGAATTGTATGACAGCCAGGGTTTCTGTTAGCCAGTATATGCCAGCTTTTGGCTGGTATTGTGCAGTTGTCCAACAAATAAAAATACTGTCACCAAAATGTCTGGTGGAAAATATGACGAATAAAGGAATTAATCAATTGCCAATAATCAAATGATGATAAAATCACCATAAAACGGTTTCAAATAGCTCATGTAGCATAATCCAAATGTTCTGAAGCCAAGTGATTACACTGTGGATCCACAAGTCCATTTACTGCATTACAGTAGACATTTTCCACATGTTCTGCACCCGTCCCTACAGTGGTGAGTCAATGTTGCCTGCAAACACTTTTGGAAATACTGCAATTACAGGTAGAGTGCACATGAGCAACCCAATAGTGAGCACAAATGGAAAATGGGGTTTATATGATACCAAAGATGCTGAGATGAGGCATTCTCAGTCCTTGTTTCACTATTAGGTATCACACAATATTTAGCCAATACAAACATTAAACATATAAAAATAATAAAAATCAGTTAGAAAACTGTGAATATTCTCTTCTTTGTGCCATTGCAGCACATAGTACCTCTGTACTACTTGGTTTCCGAAAAATCACCAAAAAACCTTCTTGTTTCAGGGACCATTTTGTTATTTTTGACTAAAAACTACTTGAACATCTTGATATGTTTTGTTTGTACTGTTTCCAAAGAGCACATGATCATACATGTTTGTCCATTTCAGATTTGAGATGCAGGAAAACTCATGCAGCGTTCTTTCTCTTGTTGTGTTAGTTATCTAACCACCCATGTTGGCCGTCAAAAAAAAAAAAAAAAGTCTAACGGAAACTCTGATGATAAATAGCTTGTAGCCCTGTATGCACCGTGTGAGTCACTAAACATTTTCAGCACATGAATGAGAGTGAAAGAGGGAGAGACCGATAGATGGATAGAAAATGAAAAAGCTGCATGTGTGCGTCTGCGCCATGTGATGTGTGTGAGTCACTTATTCATTGAGCAGGATATGAAACACCTCTACTGTTGCCACATTAGCACTGTTAAAAGGCCAGTACCATTGATCAGCAGCAGTGAAGAACATTCGCAAACATTTGCATCGTCCATTGCATGGTATAGTACAGTTCTAATGAATCACCAGCAGTTTTCCACCAGCAGTATATTTATCCTCTCAAGCTTTCCATTATTAAGTCAATCATCACAGGAAACTGAGGAAGCCTGCTGCTTTCTCAGCAGTTGATGACAAACTCAACAGTGTATTATAGCGTTCTTTTCTTCATTTCGTCATTTATTATTCAGTATTACACCCACATTAAACTATTAAATTGTTCCATTTTAATTTGTAAATTTTCCTGAAGTGTAGTTTACTAGATGCACATGTGCATCATGCACACAGTGCAGGGAATCAATCTCTTTAAATATCCAGGTTTGAAACACATAAAATTCCTCTACACAGAATGCTTTAATTTATTTCGGTAACACGTTTAATGTATTTTGGACCAAAGTATGGTTTACTGTCAGGAAAAGGGTGGAGTGAGGAAAATTATGAGTCTACCTTTTAGTCCAAACGTTCCAGAGATGGAGGGCTGCTCTCCGGTGAACTTCTTAGGGGTTTTCTGCTTCCGTCCTGGCTCAAGAGGAAAACACAGAGCAAGGAATGATCAAACACACACTAGCACGTAACAAAAATATCCAGTCCATTCCAGAAGATTTGTAGTAATCTTACTGTGCCTCATTCGCTCCGGGTCTTCATCAGGGAAAGGAGGGGGGAGACTGCCCCCTTCACTCTCACTGCCCCCAGCATCAGACGACGTACTCTGGGCCTGGGACTGGGGCTGGACTGGCTGGGACTGGTGGACTAGCTGAGGGGGCTGGCCGTGGGTGTGCTGTGACCTCTCACTCTTCTGGGGGGCCAGCTCACCGTTCTGAGAGGGTGTGGACACCTCATGCGTCTTTTTCACTTTGAAGAACACCGGGGAGGGCGGACTGTTCTCCATAGGCCTGGATTCACACACAGGAAGTACATTTTTTTTATAGTCAGCATCATGACATTAAACACACCATTGAATTGGGCATTGTAGGTAGGATTTTAAAGGCATAGTTAACCAAAAAAAGAAACTACTGTCATATCTATTCATACTTGTCAGTTGAAACACTGCTTAGTAGGGGTGTAACAATACACATATTGATACTGAACCATTTGGTACGAGGCTTTTGGTTTGGAATGCGTCACAAACCGAAATAATTTTGTCAATGCCTCTTTTTTAAAATGTTCTCCCTGCCACTCATCAATGTATAAAGAGAGCGGAGCCACTGCACCCAACAAAGCAGCCAACATGATGTAACAGGCAGCGTGCAGTCTGCCCAACACATCCCCAAAGAAAAACTCTCCAGCACAGCTCCAGTGAGGCATGTTGAGAGTTGCTAAGCTAAGCTAGCTCATTGCAAAATGGCTAGTAATGCCACCGCCATACCAGAGATAGACGATCCCCCAATAGCCAGCAGGTCTGGTGTTTAGAGCCACTTTAGTTTCCCTGTGAATTATGACAGCGATGGCAAGAGAGTGGTGGATAAAAAATAACAGTGTGTCGCTAAACAAGAGTAGGTTCCACCAGTGGGAATACTTCAAACATGACAACTCATTTACGCCAACATCACCCCAGTGTGTCAACAGGTGGAATTAGAAAAAAAACAAGAAGCAACACACAAACTACAAACAATCGCCGCAGCACTTCTGCAGGCGCAGCCGTTCCCACCTGAATCAAACCGGGCAAAAGAAATCACTGTTGTGATTGGTACATTTATAGCCGCAGATATGAGTACCTACTCTTACCCTATTCCGTTATGAGCCCATTTCAGCCAGACCATAATACCTGCTTTGAACAAAAACAAAAGTCCAAATAGAGAATGAAATGTCCAAACAGCTGCTGTTGCTCTGAATGCAGATGGCTGGACGTCAAGGGCATCACAAAGCCACCTAACTGTAACGGCACATTACCTTACCAGTGAATGGGAAGTCACTGCTGTAGTCATCATCGTCATCATCAAATAGACCACACATTATGATGTTAGTTTTAATAAGGAGCTATTAGTGTTTTTGTTTTATATGCTGCAAAGAAGACACCCCAGTAGGTGGGTCAGGTATCGCTCCACCATTCTTCAAATTAAAAAATGATCACACTTAATTATATCTGAATGAATTAAACCTTTTAAATATCAAGGAAATGTCTCTGCCATTTTTTTGCTGTATCAAAAACTTACCAAACACCTCCATGAATTTTGGGAATTACACTCCTACTATGTAACTTTCTATGTAAATATAACACTCTGTAGTAGTCTTTTCCAAAACAACTAAACTGAATGGAGACAATTTCTTTATCGTTCCAAAGAGGTCAAAAAAGGCTGTCCATTTTGTTTGTTTACCTATGCCCTGATGAAGACTACACGCGGTCAAAACCATTTGCTTTTGTGAAATAAAAGCCTCTCAATCAAATGCATGCACAACTGCGCCTGAATGAAGCCTGGATTGGCTATATTGTCTCATTGCATATATTCCTCTCTTCAAGAACATCTTATGGTTTTTGCTGAAGTCTACTAACTCTTCACATCTTTAAGCACTTGACACTTCTGCACAGCAATAAATTTAATCCATGCAGCATAAGCCAAGAAGAAAGAGGAAGAAAACCCTAAACCTGACTGTGGATCAGAAAGTTCAAGTACAAGTGCAGAGCCACGCTTGTTTCGCACCATGACAACCGTCACAACAGTAGCGAACAGATGTTGCCTTCAAATGTTGTCAAATAAGCGTGAAACACAAGTTGGAAGGTCAAATTTTGCAGATTATCCAAGATGCTAAAATGCTACTTTTGCCTCACGCTACCTTATATTTCATTACTTCCAAGGCAACTTTGAAACTCTTAAGTATGCGCTGACATGGAGAGAAAGAGATGAATACAGGATTTTTACACTCACAATGCAGTTTGGCTTGAGAATACTTGGATTATGCTGTCTGGAGTAATCTTATGATCTTTTTTTCCTCTTTTTTGAAGTCTAAAGAGTATCACTATTTCTCTGTGAAGGTTGTCAGTCACCAAGTCATGGTTATCCAAGGAGAGTTGAATCGAGGCCAACTGGACATTTTTGTAGATTCTTGAAGACGTTTTACTTCTCATCCAAGAATCTTCTTCAGTTCTGACAAACACCCCACCAGACTCTCTGTCAGAACTGAGGAAGCTTCTTGGATGGGAAGTGAAACATCTTCAAGAATCTACAAACAAGTCCAGTTGCCCTCGATTCAACTCTCATTGGATTCTCACCATTTGTTCTGCTGCAGCTACCTCACTGTGTGTTATACTGACATACAAACTTCAGCGTTTCAAGTGGCATGAGAGTGAGAAGATAATGACAAAATTTTTGGGTGAACTATTCCTTTGAGCTCTACAAACTAGGTCACCTTTTCTTGATGCTGGACTTGACAGCGGTCTTTTGTAGCTTGGGCTGCTCGTCCTTGGGCTCCATGCTGACCCTGTCCGGATGGTTCCACAGCTTGTGCTTCTGCAGGCGCACCTTTGTGGCAAACACTGCCTCGCAGTACGGGCAGCCATGACTCAGCTTCTCAGCTAGGGTGGCCTGGAACAAACACAGAGATGAGGAGAGGGGAATGAGGATTAGATCCCTACCCAAACCCAAATAACACTGAGTAGTTTAATCGCAGCCTTCAAATGAAGAATCATATTACATGAATTGTATTACAAATTCATTCTAAGATCCTTTAACAGCCACAGTACTTGCCGTTGTATTGTCAGTCATCACAACACACTTGCAGTGTCCATTATAAATCCTCTGAAAGTATACAAATTCTGCTTTCAACTGACTTACAGGTCACTTAAAGCAGACCCCTATGGTTCAACATTTGAAGGGCTTGCTGCTCTACTCTACTCTTAAGGCCTACTCTTAAGCGTGAGATAGAAGTAGTAGGGAAAGTCGGAGACAGTAGAGGTTAGTAACGCACCCCCTGGCAGCGCTGATAGTGGTACTTGACGCCGTAGATGCTGGGAAACTCTAACCAGCAGCCCGAACACGGACACTTAACCCTGGAGCGACGTTTAAACTCTTCCTTCCATTGTACTATCATATGGGCCTGCTCAGGAGTCAGATAGAGAGACATGAATGCATGCATAGAGTAGCACTACGTATTGTGTATGTTTATACAGAGCCGCTTAGTCTTTGCAGGAAAATGCGTCTATTTGTTGCATGCCTATCACCAGAGGCCCACTTCAAACAACCCCTCATTTCAAAGAGGGATACTCACAGGGATGCTCCTCAGTTCTTGGACATCTGCTTTAGGACGACCTTTCCTCTTCCCCTCCACTGGCTCACCACACACAGGACCTGGCAACAAGAGAGAGAGAGAGAAAACCATTTCTACGTTAGCACAGGATCCTTCACTGCTGCACACTCTTGAGAGAAAATTCTTGCCCCAATAGCTATCACCACAATCCCCAAATTAGATATTTTACTCGTACAACCAGGAAGAGTTTTTTTTTTATATCAATTTGTGGGGTGAGACTGTGGAACAGGTTTACTGTGGAGTTGAAGCAATGTCAAAATATGAAAAGCACAATCTTCATGGGACACAGGAATGAAGGAGGTGTTGGAAATCACAAGGTGTTAAAGGGGCTTCTGTTTATTTACATGGTTATTTTTCTTAGTTTCTTTTCTTATTTTCTGTGGTATTTGTACTGTATGTGTGTATGTGTATGTGTGAATGCATGTAATGTGCTAGTGTATATATACATATATGTATGTAATATATGTATATGCATATATATTTATATGTTTGGATATATGATGTCAGAAATGAAATTATTTAACAAAAAATATTAGACACTAGCGTATAGATAGGTATAGACCAGCAAGACAGCTTGTTATTGTTATTCATTGATTTATGAAGAAGGGGTGGGAGCAAATAAGTTATACTTCTTCTCACTCCTTTTTGAACATACATTTTCTCTTTGCTTTATGTTTCTTTTCATTTTGTTCACTATGCTTTTGTGTTGTCTTTTTTTCTCTTTGTTTTAAAAACAGTATTTTTTTATTGCTTTGTTCCTTGGATATTTGAAATAAACACTTGAATTAATCAATCAATCAAGCTAAAGTCCTGCTGGTGTTGATATGCCCTAGATAGCTCGCTGTGCCACAATAACACGTCAAAACAAGAAAAAGATGATCACATTCAGTAGGGATAGGACGATACGGAATTTAGAGACTCATACCAATATCTGATATCTTCCCACCTATAACCATTATAGATACTAATACCGACATGAATTTTTCAGGAATCAGAACACAAATGCAGGTGCAAGACAGCATTTCAGACAGGCTTCTCTTGAGAAAATTAAGAGTTGTTGGTTTTGCCCTGTTGCCACCATGACAGTTATATTACAGTGATGACACTGCCGATAAATACAGTCTGCTGATATATCTGTTCACCTCTAATATTAAGAAATACTTTTTCAAGGGCCCAAAATCCCTTTACATTACATGTATGGCCACATATTCAAACCAAATATAGACAAGGTGCACTTACCAACACTGCAACAGTAACACCCCAGTTCACAAACAAAACACAAATGAGCAGGCACAACTATGGTGGTAGGTTGAATAGTGAGAAGTGTTTAGCTGTTAGCAGAGAGAAAGAGAGAGAGAGATACAGAGAGTGGGAGAGAGTGAGAGAGAGTGAGAGAGAGAGAGAGAGAGAGAGAGAGAGAGAGAGGAGCAGTATGGGTAAAGGCCTTCTGCTGAGCCAAACAAATCAGCTATAAATCACCACTGTCTGTGTGAACCTCTGACACAGCACACAGCAGCCAGACCTCTCTCTTTCTCTCTCTCTCTCTCTCTTTTTCTCCCTCTCTCTTTCCCGCTGTCTGGTCTCTATAGCTCCCTCTATCCCTCATACCCCCTTTTCCTTTTTTTCTCATCCTATCTCTCGCTCTCTCACATGCTCTCTCTTTTTTTCTCCCTCCCAATCTCTCTCCATGTGAACTACAGAGGACAGGCAGTCTGCTGGCTCATTACTGCTCTCTTCTCTGCCACAATTAGACCTCTGAACTACCACCCCTCCACTTTACTTCCTCTACACACTGCTACTGGAAGATGGAGAGCAAGGAGGAGTGAATGTATGTGTGTGGGTGTAAATGCTGAGGAAGAGAGGAGAGAACTGCTTTCTCTGACCAAGCAGAGTACCAAATGGCAGTGCTGCAGGTAAGAATTGGGGCTGCATACCGCTCCTTTCAAAGATCCACCTTACATGTGCTCTCAGCTCCCCGGCATTGATCTAGCAAAACCTGTATAGCAGCAGCAACAGCAGCAGGAGACATGAGCCAAGCAGGAGGCGGAGATGCTTCTAAAAGCTATCCAGTCATATCTGATCTACAAAAAATGTCAAAGGGAACCGCTGGGGGAGAGATGAGTAAAGAAGACGGTCCTTCCTTTTGAAGTGGAATGCAGCCATGGTCTTACATAGTCTATCTCTTAAATCCATTTCACAGTTTCACCTCCTCATACTGGGGAACATGGCATCGTGTCTACCTACTGCCTTCTTCTCCCACCAACTCACTGACAGGCAGAGAAAAGATGCACACATGCATACTGGAGCAAAATGTGTGGCAGGGCCCCGAACTAGATCAGAGTGCTGTGTGTGTGTGTGTGTGTGTGTGTGTGTGTGTGTGTGTGTGTGTTTGTGTGTGAGTCGACGAGGATTATCAAAAGGTTGGAGGATTTTTCATCAAATAAATGAACTGACTTCATGTCATCAGTACTTGTACAAAAACAGCTCATGTTGGCAAAAGGATTTCTTTCAACCCCACAGCATCTCTCTATAGACATGTCTCTGATATTAATGTATACACAGACGCATAAGCTCTCAGCCTCTGAGACTGGAAAAATATAACCTACAGTACAGTGACCCCCCTTTCTTATTTTCATACTCTTTCCCTTTTTATTACAAAGTATCAACTTTTCTTTTTTTCCCTGTTTGTCATCTCTTTGTTTCTCCCTCAGATACGCACAGATGCAAATATCAGCTGACGCATTATATGCAATCTTTTACTTAAGCCTCACAATAATAAGGTAGAAGGAAAATAAGGCTGCATATGATTGAATGAAAAGTAGCATGGCATTGCCGGCTGTGTTTGGAAATAGTTCATGATGCAAGGTGTAAGCACACATACACAAACACACACAAACACACACAAACACGAACACCGAAACCATTATGAGAATGTGATGTGTGTGTGAGTGTGTATGTGTATGTGTGTGTGTGTGGATATGAATGTATTAATATTCTCCAAGCGACAGAGCATTTCTCTATTAGCTGTCTGGGTAGCAGCTGGAGAGGTGATGCAGTCGGTGGTGCAGCTCTTGTGCTGGGGAGGAAATTGAGCGTGCATTCTAATTCCTGTCTTGCAAAATAAAGGTCTCGTAAAAGAGGGCATAATTAATGAATTCTGCTCTTGGGGAAGATATGTTCCTGTTGCTATGGGAATAAGATCCTCTTGTCTTAGTTACCACTATCAGAAGCCTCTTTCAAGCACGCACAACAATTAGGCCCACATACATTAGGCAGCGGTGCAAACAGACATGTACACACACACAAGCCCTGCCAGAACAGGTGCAAACTTAAAATTAAACATAGCAGACTCATTTGTCCTGGGGTAAAATTTGCACACACAATAAAAATGTGCTCAGTATCTTTTGCTTTGCTTTGCTTGAATGTGGGTAGTCCACTCTGGGACACAGGTGAACGTTCCAGCAATCACAACCATTGTCTTAGTATGAAACAAAGCAGGCACATCAGGCCTAATTCACCGAGCATTGTCAAGAGGAAATATCTTCTAAAAAAAACACTTGCAGTTTTCATGGAGATCCTGACATTCACTGATATTTTCTTATTTGGGAAATGTTCTTAGGTAAGAAAAGAGTCTATGCACACTATTTGACTGATGACATTTTTGTGCAAAATAGTAATACAGTTGTATAATATCTGAATTAAATCTCAATATTTTTATCATTTGTGATATTTTAATAGTTATTTTGATTATTTTACAAAGCATTATGGTCTTTTAAAACAAATATACACTAAAACACTATACATTTAAATTAATTCAATATTTATTTATTTTTTATTTTTTTTAATTAAACACTTGTGCACCCTTCTCCAGGCTGAACACTAAACAAGTAATAGCATCCCATGAATCTTTTTTTTTTTTTTTCTGTTATTTTATCCACTACTGACGCAGCAAAATATAACAGGTTATTTGGCGTTCACTTCATTCAGTAGTACCTCTACTTCAGAACGTTTGGAGTTCAGCACTCCACGCTCTTTAGACTTTCGTTGGGGCACTCTTGACTTCTCTCATGTGTGATTTGTGTGTGTGCACATGACCCTGCAGTCTCATGCCCTTTTATGGGGACTGACAGGGGTTATTTACCTATGCTACTTCAGATCAACTGGCTCGCGCTTTTAATTTTCAAGGACAACGGGAATTATTATTACAAGATGGGGACAATTCCATGGTTTAAGAACATGTCGTGAATCTGGCGTAGACGTTTTTTAAGGACTTTTTTCAAGAACAAATTTATGAAAAAACTTAGCAAGATAATGGTGAATGAGGCCCATTGTGCCTAATCTAAACCCTAAGTCTCTGGCACAGGCCACCGGGATAATACAGCTGTTCAACTAATGTCAAAGTACGACTCTGTCCCAGCTGTCTGCAACTGTTGCTTGACACTGGTCAAAGCTGACAAAGGACAAGGAGGAGAGGAAAGAAGAGAAGAGAAGAGAAGAAAAGAGAAGAGAAGAGAAGAGAAGAGAAGAGAAGAGAAGAGAAGAGAAGAGAAGAGAAGAGAAGGGAAGAAGTCAGGACCCAGGAGTGTCGACAGCTGCCTAATGATCTCAAATAACCTCTGAGCTCTCCTAGCTACGCCTGCAACTGTTCCCCAAGTGCAAGGGCACACATACACACACACTTGTTAGAACAGACAACAGTCATTTGTTTTCCTCGACAAACACTCACACAGGAGCCTTTGTCTTGGTCTGCACAGTAGGGTTTACACATTTAAAAAGATGACACACACTCACACAAACACACACAACGGACACAACGCTATGGAAATAAGACATAGTATCACCGCTTCCTCAATCTCAAAGAACAATAGATGTAGTAACTGATACACCTGGACACGGTGCACAGTAAACAGTGATTGAGAGTGTAACCATCTCCTGTTTATGTTAGCCGTCTTGCCTCACAGTATCTGCAAGCACCGGACCGTATACTCCATTCTGCCATTTGCTTTTAACGCTGGCCACCAAGTTTTCACTCACCAAACTCCCAACTTTCCCCTCTCTCGCTCACTTTTCCTCTTTAATGGCACTTCAGCATCTTGTCAGTTTCTCTCACACACACACACGTACACACACACACACACACACACACACACACAGAGGCCTTCCAATATTCCCCATTGTCCCAACTGTTATTTTCCATTCTGCTTTCTCTATTTTCCTTTCTCTCTCTCTCTGTCTCTCTCTCACTCACTCTCTCTCTCTCTCTCTCTCACACACACACACACACACACACACATAAAAAAACTATCCCCACAATATACACACCTCTCTTTGAAGATGTCCCCATAATCCCCTCCCAGTCAGGCCTGACTCCAGACAGTTAGCAAAAAGGAGGAGCAGCACCAGAGCACTCCTGCTATCCAGACACTGACTCACTGAAGGAAAACCAGACACTCTCTGGCAGAGTCTTTCTCTCTCACTCTCCCTCCTTCTGAGTTGCTTTTTCTCTCCCTCCCTCCCTCCCTCTCTCTCTCTCTCTCTCTCTCTCTCTCTCGCTCTCTCTACCTCTCTCTCCCTCCCTCTGTATCTCTGTTAATCTCTCTTTCACGCTTGTACATTTGCACATACACACAAACACACAAAGAGAACATCAAAGTATACTCTAAATAGAAGATAAGTGATCAGCCATATGGTGATTGGCCTATGCTTCATATCCTAATCCTGTTGTGAAGAAGAAAATGTGATTTGTGTGTATATGACATTTACTGGTGCATGTGTACAGAATGACAGTAACAACACCAAGGGTTAGAGGTTGGGACTACCAAATCTGGAGATACAGTATATATACCATAGAAATTGAATGGGATTAGAACAGACATTCCCATTCAAATTGACATAGCAGGATGGTCAGAGGGCATTTTGTCATTTTTATCTGAATCACTGTCACTGCAAAGAACTGTGACCACTGCAGTGGGTTAACTTTCGTATAAACCGACTTGGGGAAAGTCAGAGACTCACTAAGGTGATGTTTTGCAGTGGAGTAGTACACAGCATAGAGAGGTGTCTTTTGTGCATTGTCTCCACTGCCTCACTGCTAGAGGGAAATCGAGAATTTTACAGACTTTACGGAGGACAAACTTTACAGGCAGATTTTATGGCCCCACTGGCGTGTGTTGCCACCATAACAATTAACAACAATCGCCATTTTCTTTTGAACTAGTCAAATGACCAAACGGTTAAATGTCTGTTCTTCTACCATTCAACTGCTATGATAGTTACACTACAAAAACTGTGAGGCCATCTGGCCTCACAATGGTATATATCATCTGTTTGTGTTCCTGTGAGTTAAGTATTGCATGGACAGTGCCAAGGGTTGAGGGATTAATTCCCATTTGGGTCACCCAATCTGTACTATAAGGTACTTTGGATTAAAGTATCCACTAAATAACATATATCTGCGGTTAGACATCCGCATTGCATTCCATCTGATAGAAGTTATAAATGTGACACTCTCCTATATAATTGTTTTGGATCTCATTCCTTTACATGCCTTTCCCAAAGTAAGTATTTATTGATTTGTAGATGTGAACCACTCTACAACTTGGCCAAAAAAGACAGATATCTAGATTTTACAATTCAGACTTGGATCAGTATCAGCCAGTCTTCTTATTAAATAATCGGTTAAAGATATCAACTCAAAAAAGCCTCAGCATCGCCAGCAAAGGTAATTTGTCATGGCATTCTACACCATAGGGCAGCACTTTGCCTGCAGGCCAGAACTCCCTATACATCCCTGTGGTAGGGTATCTGTTTACTAGCTCCACTAAACCACTTAAAACAGCCAAATGGACAGAAAGAGCCTGGGCACTGAGGATCCCGCTTCATAATCTGTTGACTCACAATACCTCGACAGACTCCTCAGATCTGCATTGATTTTAAAGCCTTCTACATCAGCCACATGGTTCATATTATTGGAAACCTAATCTATTGCCTGACGCTCGTTTGGACCACAGCCAACAGTGTGTTTGCTGTCATCCAATCACAACAGCCTTGGATGACTGGCCACATATGTGGCCAGCGAAATCCCAGGGAATGAGGCTGACTGGTGAACTGACAGGGAAACAAATCATACATTGTCTATTCAATGTGAGACTAAAACAGAGGGAATGTTGAAAAAATATTCACAATTTAGACTTCACAGATTGCAGATCTCCTGTAGATACATGTAAAGGCACACATGCAGAAAGCCATGTGTTTATGCAACGCTATATGCGAGCCAGACAGACAATGCCTGCTCCAGACTGTTTGCAGTGCCCTCCTTATGGACAGTGACTCACCAATACTCTCTCTCCTCTCAATTTTCCCTCTACCTCCCTCTCATCTCCCATCCCCAAGCCTGCCAAATAAAGGTGTGACAAAGATGACAAAGGACTCAGCTCAGCATTGGATGCAGCATCAAGGTGAGAAAAGCACCAGAATTCAATTTCATCCACAAAACAAAGATTCCCACATCTATGGCTTTTTATCGATTCTTGCTTTTGGTATTTCACCACTTTGGGAGTTTCAGCGACTCAAAGCATCAAAAGGTGAGAGCTGGGAAACATAAGAAAGATGAGATGTGGAAGGAGGGAGGATGGGTATGTGAGGGGAGGGGTAGGGGTATGGAGGGCGAGGTTGAGGGGGTGGAATGCAAGAGTGGCACGAATAGTGAGGTTAGGAGTATGGTGAGTCACCGCTGTTGATAATACTGCCTAATGAGTGAGACAGGAGAGAGATGGAGAGTTAGAGAGAGAGGAGGAGGAGGAGGAGAAGCAGACAGATTGAGATGAAATGAGGGTGAAGCAGAGGGAACTGACAGTTATATGAGGAGAGTGAGAGAAGGAGCAAGTGAGAGATAGTGTGAGAAAGCAATAGATAGAGAGGGAGAGGGAGAGATGGCTGCTGAGGCAGATATGCAGGGTCAGCAGATGGAGACTGTGGGCCCGAGATGAAGGTCCATGCAGTCAGCCTAGTACTTTGACATTTGAGAACAAATGCATGTGCACATACATGCACAAACACACACACGCACACACACACACACACATAAAAACAAACAGAAACAAAAACCAATACACTAGCACGTTTAACATCCACATACATACACTGATCAAGACACCCTCCCCAACCCCCCACCATCTCCATATTGCCTGCCACCTCCGCAGTACCTCCCTTCCTTTTTACACGGGGGGTGCCAGACGGACAGAGACACAGTGTGTCCTGGGAGCAGGTAGGGTACTGCACCATTCTCTCTTCGTGCAGGGAGGAGGATGCTGACACACACACACACACACATTCTCACTCACGCACACACACACACACACACACCATTCATTTAGGCTTACATTAGTATTTGTAGAAAGAGCGCTAATCTTAGTGTTTGCCTCAAGCGTACTTGGCAGATCAGCATAAGTTTTGTCCAAATATACTTTAGGTTGTGTAACTGCCCAGAGGATTGGTGAAGAGGAGCATGTTGAAAACCGGGGACTTATTATAAATTTAATGCAAATTTTTAAAAAAAATCAGAGAGAGAGAGCAAGAAAAAATGAAAGAAAGAGAGAGAAATAGAGAGAGAGAGAGAGAGGCAGAGCAAGTCACCCTCAAGGACCACATCCTTTCCTGGTAGTTGTCTGGTGTGGCAAGATGACAGCTCAACCACACCACTTACACTCTAGGAAGGCACACAAACCCAATTCACACGCTTTGTTTTCATGTATAAAAGCACCAAGGAATTCAAGGAAACCACTAGTGTTAAGACACAATGGAAATGTTTCACTCCGGACAGACAGGATTACTTCATGGTCACAACAACGTCTTAAATCATACAAACTTTTTTTCTCCAGGGATGCTTAGATATTACTATAAGAGCTGGTAATATAACAGGACATTATAAGCTAAGATTTTAAGTGGAACTGAATAAAAAGAAAAGCAATCAGTAGGGGGAGTGCCAGATTATGTGGTACCAGGTTATCTGAAGAGGAGAGTATGCACAATGGGCACAGACAGGCCTCCGCAGGGAGCCTTAGATATTGATGCCTTTGTTTCCCAAAACTGAGGTTCATAGCCCCCCTGGGATAGACAAGCTAGCTCCAGACTCATTATGATTAGCATTGTAGAATTTCTCCTCATCATTAGCTATAAAAAGCTCAAGCAAGCCGTTGATGAGTAATAGGCTTACAAAGCCAAAGAGTGGAAACGGGCTGATCATATGGAAAGGTAATATTTTTGTGAGGTTTGAGGAGTTTGATTTCTGCTGGAGGAACAATGGACAAAGACAGAAGCATTACAATCACAATCAGTGAGACTGTTTGTCTCCTGATAAATTGCTCAGCCCCTTTGTGTCACCTACACTGCTGTGGATCACAGCACACACTGGCTATGAAATCATAGGAATCATATGGTATGTTTTGCTTTCCCTCCTACTCTTGGGTCCTGCATGGGTTCCGGTCGCCTTATGTTTCTCCCCAAAGGTTGAGGATGTTCTTAGAGAATCTTCAAACCTTGTAATCACATAAAACCAGCCCACTGGCAATGTTACCAACTAAGCCGCTCTGAAAGCTGGGGAAAGCCCTAGTAATGTTCACGATAAGCACAAATTTCCAGCTAAACAAGGCAATTCTTCAACTACAGCATATTGGTGTGAAGACATTTAAATCTACATACCAATGCAATCAAATTATGCTGGAGGCTGTCCTTAGTGCAGACTTATCAAAAACACTGATATAATGACTCTAATTTGGAAAAGAGGGTATGGATTTATCAAAGGCATAAGCAGACCAACTGTGGAGAGAGAAAGTGAAACAGACACCCGTAAAGTCTAACATTACAGCTGAAAGTCCCATAAAAACCAGCGCCTAGTCACCACCTGTATGGTAGGATTAACTCAACACACGCACACACACACACATACACACGCACACACAAACACACTAATCGGAATTTCACCAGCATTATTCATTAGTGAACCTCAGCCAAGTAAGTTTCTCTGAGTTGTGATCCCTCTCTCCATCTCTCCCTTTCATTCATCTTTCTAACTGCTTCCAGTCTGGCCTTCAGGCTCGAAACAATCAGGGGCAGAGCTCACTATCAACTCAGCACTGTCATTTAAGCCTGATTGATTTATAAACGCTTGTTTATTGAGCAATAAAGTGTACAAAATCTATAAAACATCAGACTAGGCCTGCTGAGAAAAACCTGTCATTCAAATGCAACAATAAATTATTCAATAGCAGGAACAACTTATTAACTGGAAGTCTGTATACTCTGAGGAACTAGAAAACATACTGTGCAGCACTACCAAACATCTTGAGGTAAGGCAGATAAACATAAATCGGCACAAAAATGAAAGCACTTTAATAAACAGCTTGACTAGTGTGAGGGGGGAACAACTATTCCATGCTTTCCTGCACTGTCAAGTCTGTCTTGCAAAAAAGCTCTTTTCTCTGTCCACAGTAGAGTCAAAGCTAATGAGAAGCAAGCAAGCCAGCAAGAGAGCAAGCACACACAAACACACACACACACACACACACACACATGCACACACATGCATGCGCACACATCCAACCTAGAGGGCTGAATACTAACGTGGAAAAAAAAAACCCAAATTGAAGCACCTTCGTCTACAGTTGTGAGTGCATGCATGGGACTCAGAGGCTATTTTGCAACCAAAACAACTGGGTCATATTAGAACAGCCCCAGTTTTCCAAGTCTGCCTGACTCTATTAACAAAGTCATGATGATCTGCTGGTTATTGGATTGAAAAATAATTCTCCATCCAAAGTCTTCCATCTCCATCCAGATGGCTTGGGTTTTCACTCGTGTCAGTGCTTGGCACTATTTATTTGTTTGGTTTTCTCACTGTAATGCAGTCTGAGCAAAAATGTTGTAGTTTCCAGGCCCTTCTGCAGTGAGAGCTGTAGCACTGCACTGGGGCTGTGAAACCAGTGATTGCTAGTAAAATGTAGCCCACTACGAAAAGCAATAGAGACTGTCTATGTCAATGGAAAACCAGAGAAATAACTCTGAGTTTCTAAATGGCCAGCCTACCAGTCAATCATTGCCACACAGTCACCAAAAAAAAACCTCACCAGTAAAAAAAAAAAAATAATAATAATAATAATCACGAAGCCAGCATTTCCATTACATTCACTTAAAGCTGCAGTAGGTAGGCTCCAGTGAACTTAAATTGTACTTAATAACACTAAATATGCCAAGGGAAAATTTAAATGAGGAGTGTTTAGAGTCAACTGACAAATGCATGGAATAAGCATGTAATTTAATGGTTGACTCTCTATGGTTCTCATCATCAGCCCAAAGGCTAACAAATCCTGACTTTACTCAGCATTTGGTTTCTGTTACTGCAGCCTTGATTGCAGTGCACTCCCACAGCTGGAAAATTGTTCCCTCTGATAGAAAAATATCATCAGCTGACATTATTGCTCAGCCCACACAAAATAAATCAAAAATTACCACAGCATTTACAGCACAATTGTTAATCTATCAGGAGTGAACCTGGGTCTCACAAAGAAAATAAATTCCACAGTCCACATCTACAAACAATTCAACAAGAAGCACTGCTCAAATACAAGGTCACAAATTGTTTTCACTTGTTGAAGAGTGGTGGCATGTCACTCACTATGTTTGTTGTTGTTTTCGGGGCCTGGCGTAGGTCTCATGGTCTCCTGGGGGTGTCCATGCTTGGGGGGCCGGCCCCTTGGCTGCCCCGATGAGGACAGTTTCCCAAGCCTGGGGCCACTCGGGCTCTCCATGCCTGCGGGAGGGGGGCAAACACAAGGGACACATAAATGGCTAGGGAATATTAGGATACTGTCTGCTGCTCATTAATCCTGTTCCATTGCTTGTCAAAACATTATTAGCAATGTCCACTGCATCAATAGCCGATTATGACACTGCCTTGTTCTACAGTGCAGTTTCTCCTTGTGGGCCACCGCTGATATTGGATTGGAGGTTATCTGAGTTGAGGCACACACATCATCTAGAGTGGTAATGAGGGTGTGACCTTCCATGTTTCATTTCAAAATCAATATTCTCACTTACACACGAACTCCATGCTCAGCCCATTAGACAAGAGGTGAGTCAAACAAAGAGGGGGTGGGGAAGTAAAGCTGATTGCCTTGAGTCCTCCTTGAGTAGGCCTGCCTTCTTTCTATATTACGAAGACGAGATGTGCATTTCCTGATCAGATCACATGCTCAACAGTAGAAAATGGTGTTTAAGGTCAAAGTCGCACCATGGAAAAAGCTCCTGGTCTTCATTTCCCTAACTGCAAGGTTATCATACTAGCATCCTCTGCTTACTTATCCCATTCTTAATGCCTCCATCCACAGCAAGACCATGCCAGCTATGAGCTCTGGGTGCTGGCCCTCATTCCCCAACAGCATGGGACAGTCTAATGGATGAAGGCTGACAATTGCTAATTATGCTAAGTGGGACTGATTACGGCACCAACATGCTTTCTCTTAGCACACATTCATGTCACTCTCCTAATGAATTACAACAGCACACAAAGGGTCGCTCATTGGAGGCCTCTCAGTATCTGTTTACACGCCACGCTATTCATTGCACATTGAGCCACGATGGCTGGTTCCTCGCGGTGATAGTGTGCTCACAGTTTGTATCATGTTGCTCTGAAGTCGATGTAACAATGCAATTATATTATCAAATCTGAATTCACATAGTTTCGCCTAGCATGGTGACACTGCAGTACAATAAAGGTGGAGATAATACATGACACACACAAACTTGGCACACACACTTAGCACTTCACCATCATCTATATGACAAGCAGAGGAAAAGGGATAATTCATATTGCACATAAAATACTGCTTCCTGTCTGTGTCTGAGTCTATGGAGAGGAGTTTGAGGAGAACTACAGACTAGGATTTAACCACTTCAGAATTGGACTGAAAGAGGGAAAGAGGAAAAGATAAATAGACCTACTGATGGAAAATCCTTGATGAAAAATCAATGTTTAATTTCTTTAATATTCTTACAGTAAATAGCGTTTTGCAGTAGTCTGCAGTACTTTTTGTTCTTATCTATTGTGATATCACGAGACAATTCCTGCAATATTCCTGTAGGACAATATACATAGTTTTCAGTTTTGTCGTGACGTTTGTATGGCAGTCCTCTATAATGAATGATCATAAAGTATTAAACTTAGAAGGATTTCCATTTCCATGGAATAGCCCTACATTGTCATACATTTTCCTAGATCCAAAAAAAAAAAAAAAAAAAGTGGTGACACCCACTGACAGAAAAACATCCCATAACACAATCTGCTGACAAATCAACCTAGAAATACAGCTTTTAGCTCCACACGTGGCACGGAGCCATTCTGTCAGTGTCAAGTTTTACATGGTGTCAGAGTTGCCTATTTGTCTGGTTAACATGAGAAAAAGAGTGCTCCACTTCTTCCTTCTGGAGGGCCACACCTACCTGGACTGTCGGGGAGTCACCCAGCACTAGGGGCCGGGTGGCCCCGGGTCACCCACGTGGGGCAAGGAGGGGGGGTCAGGAGAGAGGCACCTGGGTGGGCGTTTTTCCACCAATGTTATGTTACATGGCAATCACACCTGCTGTGCGTCAAAGACCGGTCAGACTGGGGCTGGGGGGCCTGAAAGGAAGCGGACACCGTCGTCTTATCCCCCACTCTGCAGACGACGAGGTGGAAGAAAAAGCAGGGCAGAGCAGAAATTAGAAATCATATATCAAAAGAAATCCCGGATACTTTCACCTTATTCCCAGTTTCGTGTAGCCTTGCCCCCTCCTTTCCTGCATTAATATGTACACCACGAGGCACTTCTTCAACCTCTGTCTTCTCGTTAAACACTCCAGAAATGCTGCAAATAGCCAGGAAAGATAGGTATGTCCCCGACTCCTTGAGGAAAAATATTAGAATACGGGATGGTTTATATAGGCAGTGAAGCAAAATGGCGACTTTATTACGAAGGAGGAGTAAAAAAAAAATCCTTGCGCTGGCTGGAGCTAAAGGGAGGCACAAAAATATATTTAGTGCAGTAATTTCGACGGCTGCGAGACAGCTGCTTAGAGTAAAAGAAAACGAAGCGAAGGAAAATCAGCAGAAACGCCAAATGTCGGTCGGTTTTGGTACAGTCCGCGGTTCCTTACCTCGGGATTATTTCGGTTTTTTATACGGATATTATCTTGGCGGCCGTGTACAGTATTACAGTAATGTGTGTTGGGTCATGCGCGTATCCACTCCACCTTTGACAGTTGCAACTACAGTCTTGAGGCAACTTGCAAACTCTCGCGTTATTATTATTATCTATATCGAGCAGATAATATTGGGGTTTCTGTCTAATAAACCCGCTACAAAACCGACTGATGCGCCTCTTCCGACGTAACGTCGTTCGTTCATGACGAAAAGGGGTCAGGGCTTAAATTCCTTAAATCAACCCTCGCCAAGTGTTTTAATCTAGTTGCTGCTAAATGCTCTCCCCGTGCGTCCTCCAGCCCGGCAGCTTTACCAAATTGGGCAGGAAATATGGTTGTAGTCCAGCCTATGGTAGGCTATTCTGGCTGTCATTTCCCCGCTGAAGGTTTGAGTCAGTCAGTGCCAGTAGCCCTCTCTAAAAACCGCTGGAATAGCAAATATGCCTTAAATACACAAAGGCTCCTGAGTTTGGAGTAACTTGACAGGGAATGTCTGTGCATGTGTGATGGTTTTGTCAAGAATGACATTTTACAAATTTGTAGTGCAAAGTATAGGCTTGTGCATGACCCCTGATAAGATGATAAACAAGCTTGACATGCAATTTCACAATCCAAGGTCAGTGTTAAGGCAAAGGCTGTTAAGACAATTTATATTATGGCATCTTAATGACAGACATATTAGCATGCACACAATGCATTATTGGATTTTAAAATTGCTGTTTCTTCAAGGAGTCTCTGTGTGCTGCCCTGTCCTCCATTTAACTCAGTTGTGATAAATGCTTTAACAAACAGCCTGAACCCATGTCTGCCTTGTGTCACAACCCACTCACTGAATCCTGCATGGCATCAGTCACTTCTGTTTGTTTCAGCAAAACAAGAGCGGAGCTCTCGGCCTTTGATTGGTGCCAGTCATCATGACCTAATATTTCCTATTAGTGGAACTCATCTGAAACCATGATGTAATCCATGTATAGGGCTGTTTTCAGCATTGCCAGTGGAGGGCAGGATAGTCATTACTGTGGTACCTCTAGTGTAGCCTATGAGGAGTGTAAAAATATCTGTTATTAATATAACTCAGCATTTAGATATGAGTTCTTTCAGTGAAACACCATGATACTATTTTTCTTTCTGCAGAAAGACATATATTGAAGAATTTTCTACATCAAGCTGCACAATAGCATAGCAATGACAGCAGTCAGACAAAAAAAGTTACATGGAGATCAAAGTATCACTAAATTGAAGAATGCAGCCATTGCATTATTATTAAATGTCATGTCTCAAAAGCCAATATTTCCAGTTATTTCAAACTCAATTGGAAGCTATGTTTTTGTGTTCCTCTTTAAAGGGATATTATGTCTTTACAGACTTGACTGACTGTAAGAATAATATATGTAGAGGTTAATGGTGTGCTCTGGTTGCCACTGAGAAAGCATTTCAATTTCTACTAGTTTTCTTTATTCCCAGACTGGGGACCTAGATCCACGGCTGGGTTTGTCTGCATATTTGTCCCACTAGGGGGCAGTGCTGCCTTATTTATTTGTCAGGAGCCATGCTCTTATTATGTGGTTTTAAAAAAGGGCCCTTTTTAAAGTTTTGGAATTGTAGTCAGTTTCATGGATATGTCATTTCATTCATTCTGGTACTGTTATCTGTATATACTGTTTATTGTGTAAATTGTGCTTCGTATCTTGCTATCCACTTTGCTGCTGTGATGTGTGAAATTTCCCCACCGTGGGACTAATAAAGGAATATCTTATCTTATCTTATCTTACCTTATTTGAAGTGGTTTAAAAACATCTTGGGCCCTATCCCCTTTGCTTACTGGGCTTCTGGGGAAAATTCATCTGGTCCATGTCAGTCTGAGCCATTGGGGTAAGGTGTTTCTACTGACTGACAGCTGCCACTCCCCTACAAAGCCCGTCCCAGTGATGAAGCTCAACCTGCCTCCTCCAGCTCTCTTTAATGTCTGTTAATGAACAGACATTAAAGGCAGGGCCATATCTGACCTGTGATAAATCCTTTTACTGTGTCTGTGATTTATGTTCCCCACCTCTTCTGCTGAGTGGGCAAAAGGCTATTTAATAGTGTATGGAATTGGACAGGTGTTCTGGGCCTGAACTGGCTGTTGAAGAGTCCATTCGGATGTAGACTGTGATTTTTGTCTGTTTTTGCTTTCACTTGTAATGCTGTCAAAGAAGTAAGTTCTAGTTGATCAAAGCCACAAATATTATAAACAAGGAGGAAGCAGTGTGTTATACCGATGTGGTTCGAGCACTGGTTAGATGCATGAGAAGATAATGATAAAAGGCAGGCCTTTGGAAATAAAACACAGCTTCAAGCCTTGTGGAGAGAAAGAGAAAATACTTACTAGTAAACACTACCCAATTAACTCTGCAGTCCTCACTATCTAGCCATCTGCTCCATGGATTTATGCTCTGTCAGGGTTGAGAAGGCCACTGTTCACTGAATCTGTTTATCATAGATGTGCCTTGTTATTAACAGGTGAGATGCTTGGTGTCCCTTAGTAATTGGATGCCAGAGCGTGTGTGTGTGTGTGTGTATGTGTGCATATGAGAGAGAGAGAGAGAGGGGATATGTGTCTCTTTAGGCAGGCGGAGCTGTTTTGCATTCACCGAGCTGGAGTCATGACTCATGGATCCTGAATGACAGGTCACGCAGGTGCACGTACCAGACACACTCTCTCTGTACCAAATATGATGCTCCCTCTCTCCAATGTAGGCCCGTATCCAGCTTCTCCTTGTCTGTACTTTGTATTGATGCCAGATTTCTATTGTTAGCTGCTTTTTTCTTCCTTTGTTGACTGGATCAATGCCTATTATATTGATATGAACATGTACTATATTATATTGATAATAACAGTTTCATTGGATTTATGAATGAAGCAGCGAATGAACAATCGAAAGAATCAAACAAAAGGAACAAAAACAGAAGTAAGAGGCGGAAGCAAAAGAAAGTAAAGGAGAGAGAGTGAAGAAGCAGAACAGGCAGAAGTCAGTGGTAATTCTTTGTTATGACCAGAGCAGGTTATCTGAGAGCGCCTTTGGGATTTGAGCAGCCGGCCACTGAGGTGAATCAGTTTGGTGCCACTTAAATAAAACCAGTGGTGCACTGTTTGGCTTGTGTATGTGTGTGTGTGTGTGTGTGTGTGTCTGTGTGTCTGTGTGTAAAAGAGATAGAGAGACGAGGAGAATTACAGAGCTTCCCATATTCCTTTATGCTCTGCAATAGCTGTACATCATATTGCTATGAAAATGAGTCACACAGCATCATCTCAATTTATCGATTAGTTTATTCTAAAAAGACAGTTTGATCATGTTCCATCTGTAAAGCAGATAACATTTCCATATTCCTTTTTTATGTTTCAAACAATTCATCGATGATCTAACAAAGTAAACCAAAAGTATTGATATTTACAGTACATCAGGTTTCCAAAAATAAAACAGCGTTTTTTTCTCCCTTTTAACAGTCAGTTACTTACTTACATTATCCAGAGTCATTCTCAAAGGATGGTTGGAAGGGGGAGGATGGCCAAGCTTTTTTGCTTTTTTTTCCCACTGTGAGTAAAACTTCATACGTAGCTGTCTGCTGCTGTCTAGAGTGAGATCAAAGGCGTTTGCTTCACAGTCACGCTGGGAATCTCGCATCTGGGTAGTCGTCATAGTATTTAGGATTTCTGGGCATTTGAAATCGCAGTGTCACACCAGCGACAGAAAACAGGTAGAATACAACAGAAGCTTGTCCCTTCTTTTTGTGTTTGTGTCTGAAAGATGACAGACTAATACACACAAAGAAGCACAGAAGCTGTGAAATCTGGCCATCCGCTGCCAGGGGAAAATACATAACTACCTCATACACGCATACAGTCCAGTCCAAATCATTACTAAAAGATTTCTAATAGTGTATTCCACAGAGAATCATTCCTCTTTGCCTAGTACCATTTAAATTATTGCTTTATCAAGCATAGAGAAACAGGCATTTTCCACATTATCGCTGCGTGTCCTCAGGATCCATTTAATTAATAAAAGACTAAAGTATAGTTACAGTATACACAGATCTACAGCATATATTATTCTACAACGCTCAGATATATATAGTTTGTCAGTGACATACTGCAGTTCAGTCAAAATTCAAAAAGACTGATTGTAGGAATGACTCTGTACATAATATGACATGGTTTACAATAGAGTGAAAAGGAAGAGAGGGCTTATGCGCAAATAGTGCTCTTGTTCTGTATTGTTTATATTCTTGATCCACTAAAATCGAAATGAAAATCCTGAGAGGATGCACTGTGACCTATGGATGACGGCTTGAGCGTGATTGTGTTGGTTTTAGTGAAATGCAGTCAGGACCAGCTGTATTTCCTTTTTCAACTGGTGTAGTCTTTCAGCTACAAACAAGGGAGAAGACCAGTGCGTTTTCTTCACTTTGGATCCAGTGGCCAAATGGTGGCGCTACATGTAAACTTATTTTCACACCATACATGTTTTAAGCATCAGTGAGTTCAATGGTTTGGGTGTTATAAAACCATGCCGAGAACTATTTACATGATGACCTCGACCTTGAAGGAGAAAAAAAAAACAAAAAAACAAACATCTATGAACCCCGTTTGTGCGCTTGTAATGTTTACGTTATAAATAAGCCTATATGTGATTTTCACCACACTTCACTTGCCCGATCAAACCAACCCAAATGAGATAGGAAAGCAAAAAGATTTGCTCTGATCCAGCATGCCAGTGACAGGCCTAAGCCGTCATTGGGGTTGTGAATCTTACATCTTATCACCATGTTACAGTGGGTGCCCCTGCCTTGAGCGGGGCTTTGTTTCTGCCTCAGTGTCTGTAAACCAGATTGGCTGTGTTGAATGGGAATCCTCCAGTCTGGCTGGCATGTCGTCTATAGGCTCGTCCTCTCCCCTTTCACTCGTTGATTCTCCGCTCACATATCTGAGGGCAGCAGCTCTTCCATGGCTCCTGGAGACGTATTGTGACGGGGAAGAGGGAAAGGCTGCCAAATGGATCAAGGGATGAGCTAAGAGAAGTTTCCAAAAGAGGCTACAGAGAGAGGGGAGAAAGGGGGAATACATAATTAAGATTTGAATGGATAGAAAAAACACAGGCTGAACTGTCTCTCACACGATGCCCTACATCACCCAAATTCCCTTTATATATTCAGTGCATATGCAAACAGAATATCTTTCTTTCCCTTGGTCCCTTTCACATCCATGGACATCAACACACACACACACACACACACACACACACACACACACACACACAACGGGCAGACACAGACGCTCCCCCCAGACACACTCAATCAGAGACCCCCTGCCTCTACCCTCTGTTTGTCCCCTGTGCTAAGCTGCCCTTGTCTTGACAACATTTCAATCTCAGCTAAGAGCCTTTCCAAAGTGCACGTATTGAGTTCATAACCCTTCAGACTCCCTATGTGGCACCTTGTTCACCAGTCCTCACTGAATTATCAACCAGCGTGCCTCGCCTCTCTCCACAATGATAAAGTACGGCACTCAAGCACAGAGCAATGGCTTCTAAGAGCCAACATTTTAGCAGGTGTAAAGTTTGGGGAGAAAAAAAAATAAAATGCTGTCTGTGTTCAAAAAGAAGCAGAAGGACGGTAGTGTATGATGATGATTCAGTGTCTGTTTTTGTCTAGAGCGAATAACCTATCAGTGTAACTTTAAAAAGAAAACACAAAGGATGTATAGTGAGCAGAGAAGGGATCTTGAGTCTACATATGGGAAAGATGATACATCTGTAAAATGATAGATTTTTGGACATAGAGATGTCTACCATCTGTGTGTCTGCTGGATCCCATTTCATTAACAAAAGATTAAACTGTAGTTAAAGTATACACCGAAAATCTGACAAATCCAGTAGGTTGTCACTGACATACTACAGTTCAATCACAGTACAAAGAAGGAGATTGAGTAATGAGCCAACATATCTTTAAAATCTTTAAAATGATGGACAACAGATTCAGTATCTGCCAAATTATAAATAATGCCTGGGCTTCCTTCTCAATGTCATTATCTCTCTGTCTCTCTCTCTCTGTTGAAACAACAGATGTGACCAGGTGGTTTCCTTGACAACTAGCCATTCATCCCGTCCTGAAACGACACCAAGTGTCAGTGGGAAGGGTGGCTCTCCTCTCCCAGACTGTTGGCATTTCGGCTCTAAGCCCTCCTCTCCTGATAGCAGAGTAAGGCACGCCACCTGTCTCTAGACACAGACAGATGTAATGTGGCACTGAAGTGAAGCTGAACCAGGAAATGATAGGTAGAGACAGAGGGACAGAGAGGCAGAAATATGACTAGAGGCTTGTACTGACAGAGAGAGCTGCTTTTCTGATAGGATTCCTTTTAAATGAGCTCCCAATGGAGTCGTCAGAACCTAGGTGCAGCACAGGAGAAGTGAGAAGCGAGGGGGGATGAGAAGATGGCTGCGAACAGCACCCAGGCAAAATTTGCGCTGGAGAAAAATGTCATGTTCCTCTTTTTTCTCTGTCTGTCATGCTCCGACTTTCATTCATATTCTAATTCATAGCTACAGTTCAGCTGGCAGGCACCACATGGAGCTCTGAGTAAAAGCTCTGCAAGGACACGCAACATCACAGGAGCATACCAAAACGGCAAGGTTACCACGACAATCTCCTACGGCAACCAAGGTACTGCTGACAACTGTTTTTTTAGGGGTTGAGGGTGAGGTGGTGGTAGGGGGGTGTCATCCGGTGTCAGCTAATTACCATCGAGACTCTGAGACGAGGCAGATGGCTACACACACAAACATAGACACACTTTGGAGAAAATCTGATGTGAGGAGGAGGGAAAGACCGATAGTTTAAGACAGAATACAAACAACCAGAGGCTGGAGGCGAGAGGAAAGAAGGCCAGTCCCTTCTCCCAAAAGCTTTCCAAATGTTACAACAAGGTCTACAGGGTTCACATTACCCTGAAAAAGCCCTGGCCTTCAGATGAAGGAGACATACCTTCTTCCAAATGACTGATGTGACAGAGCCTGTTCTCCCAAATATTTAGAAAAAAGCATGATTCGTTGTAAATGCATGCTCTCTGCACAAAAAGGAAGAAAAGGAGGTTCCCCCACCTCCTCACATAATTAGTGTCCACAACAGGTAATCTGCATTTCAGAGATGGTGCTCGTTTTGTTGGATGCAGCTGCATGACAACACCACTTCCGCCTGTACTCTATTCATTCCTCCAGTGTCTATTGTCTGCACTCCAAATGTGATTTGCATTCTTCAAATACAATAAATTTCAACTTGTGAAAGCGTGGGCTGGCCATCATACACTGTTGGACAGGCCTTTGTATGTAAACACACACAAGCGCACGGTAGCACAGCTGGAACGGCGAGGTGTGAGAAAAATCATAAATTCGCAACATCACAGCTCTATTCATGAGTTCTGTGGTTTATTATTAATTTTGGAGAAAATAAACAAAGCGTTGGGAGATACCCAGTGGAGTGAATCTCAGAGAGCTTTTGAACGAAGCTGATAAAATATATATATATATATGTATGAAACACATTGCTTTTCCCCTGAAGACACGCACCAATGTAAAATAACTTTCAGCTCATTTACACATGAACTCTGCAGCGTCTGGTGCAGTCATGGAGTGCAACGCAGCTGTTTTGTAAGCGCTCAGGCACCCCTAACTTTAGCCTCCGCCACCCTTAATACAAATCCAATTCTAACCTTAACTCCCAACCTTAAAATTTATCAATTCTCCCACTGAAAATGTCAAAATATTCTTCACCTCTTTACCACATTTTCCATTCTGCTGAATGTGAATTGCAATTACTGTGCTTTGAGCAAGTGCGTCTGCCCCAGATGGATTATCATGGAGTAGAGAGCAGAGCCCCAGAGCCTAGGAATAATGACGAGTGGAAAAGGGCTATCAGTCCAAACCTCCGTCCAGTACCCGCCTTCCTTTATTAACCTCTTTACCTCTCTCATTTCTCTATCTCAGCAATCTGCCAATTTCATCCTCTGTATTTTCTTTATCCATTGAACATCTCACCTCCTATTGCAGCTCTGTGTCCTCTTCTTAATTATAGTCCTGTTCTCCCTTTTATCCATTCTCCATATTCTAATTTTATCCCTCAGATATTGCTGCTGCACACTTTCCCTTTCTTTTTCTTTTTCCTTCTTTATGATAGCTCTGTATTTTATGGTATTTTTTGAAAAGGGAGCAGAGGGAGAGAGAAAAAGTGAGTAGGGCATGAAAAGGTTTAAAAAAAAAAAAAAAAAATCACAGAAGAGCAATTTCTGCAAAGCTTCTGAGCCAGATAATGATAGAGCCTTGTGAGGGTCATGTTAAATCTGACTATCATGGCACAGATCAGAGGCAAACTCGCATCAGAGTTGAGCTTATTTGTATTTTCATGCTCTTTTTTTAGTTATAGTGAGATCAATATTTCATTTTTGGTAAATCCATTGGAGATGAATCAGATCTGACAGGTGGCGTGACACAAGAATTCACTAAATCTCAGTCACAGAACCTTAGCAGGATTGCATATGGAAGAATTGCTCAGGGAGAATGGCTCGATGTGTGTGTTAGAGTGTGTGGAATACTGTTAACCAAAGTCTGTGCTTTGCCTCTCAAAGACGAGGCTGACAAGTCTTAGAGGGACATTACTATGCGACGAGTCCAGCTCTTCTCACTTCTCCCCCTCACCCAACACCTCACCTATCGCCTTCGTCGGTCACACGTCTTTCCTCCTTATCTCCCTGCTTTTCAGCCAAAACCCAGACAGACTGTACTTGTTTGGCAACAAAACACTTGGATTATTGTGATGGTCCTTTGATGCCCTTTTTGAAACTGCAAACTACAAAACCCCTCTGGGATCAAATGGTATAAAAAATAAATTCATGTGCAAATCTGTATTCTCAGTTTACAAATCTGTATGCATAGATTCATAAACCGTACCCTCAAGTAATGAATCTGTACTCTCAGATTCATAAATCGTACCCTCAGATTTACAAATCTGTACACTCACAATGATGCAAGAGAATGAAAAGCACAATATATATGTACTGAAGTATTCAAAGCAAAAATGTTATGTAGTATTAGCATTCAACATATCCTTAAATCTAGATAAGATGGATTTGCCTGGCTTATTGTATATCACAATCTGAGTTTGAATTGCACCATGCATGTAGGGTCCATATAGTTTTGCAGAAAAAGGTCATTTTATTGTAGCGCATGGAAATTTTGAGGGCGCACTTTACAAATCCAAGGGTATGGATTCATAATTCAAAGGTACAGTTTACGATTTTTGCATACAGATTTGTAAACCAAGATTACAGATTTTCACATAGATTTTTTTTTTTTTTTGACTCATGGCGGGGTCTGTAGCAAACTAACACCGGTTGTTCATACATGAAACTCACTGCAGTTTTGATTTACCTGCAGGTGAACAGAAAGTGACACACTTTTCATTTTGGGGGTGAACTGTTCCTCCACTGTCCTCCATACCCTGATCTCCACCTTTGCCCTCACTTGTCGCTTCACACTCCTCACTTCACTCTCAACATCTAAACAACCACATTATCACTCCCTCGCTATCTCTTCCTCCACCGCTTCCCATCCCACCTTTATCACCTCTGAACACCTTCCAACCTTGTGAACCTCAGGTGTTTTATGAGGCTACCCAATTAGCTGGTCCTTATAGCTCACAGTCAGGGCCTGTTGAACTGGCAAATTACATTTGCACTGCTCTATTAATAGAAGTGTCCAACAGCATTTTAATTCCTCCTCCTTCCCATTTCATTCTATTCTCTCTCTCTCTCTCTCTCTCTCTCTCTCTCTCTCTCTCTCTCTCTCTCTCTCTCATAGTTTTGTTTTAAAGACACTTTCAGGTCCCAAACGTGGGTTCTGGGGGGATTAAAATGAAAATCCCAAACTATTCTAGAGAAATTTAGATCATTATTTACTGACTATGTTTTATTACCGAGGATTCCCCTGCCCTCGGCAAAATCCCGGTCCATATATTGCCTGGATGTCATGTTGACTCAGTGGATGCTGCTAGTTACAAACCATGAGCTCATATCATGAGTTTTGATACAGCTTATGATCTGCATTAAGCACATGATGTCCAGAGTGCTGCCTGAGATGAAAATTAAAATAACTGTTGAATGAAATAGTCGGACTGGCTATGAATACAAAACAGTGAAGAAGGATAAACCAATATTCTCCTCTCCGATGACAAAATTGAAAAAGGCCTTTATAAGGGTGGCATAGCAAAAGGGAAATCTAAAAACATATTAGCCATGCGTTTTGGTTGAGTGCCTTCGTGACAGCTCATGGTATTTTTCTCACTGATGAAGTATCTATCTATTCTCTATGTACCAACAGAGATTTATTTTTTTTATTAGATAAGATGGATCAAAAGCCTGCGAAATGAGTTTTTGGCTGTTAGAGTAAAAATCATAGAACAATAACTGAAATATTTTGCTACACAAAGTAGTGGAAGAGGGTGGAGTTTTCACTGTGTGGACTGCTAGCCATCAGTAGTCACAGAAAACAACCAAACAACCCCCACAATGACCAAAACAGGCTAGGAACAAGCAATCCATGCCAACGGCTGAATCCAGGTCAGCAGTCATTGACTGAGCCAGGTTATTGATGGCTAGATAATAAAAGTGTTTATAGAAACACATCATTCAGCCTGGGCAGTAAATCAAGAACCCCCCACCGATAAAACCACACACACTGTGACAAACAGATGCACTCCAATGTCCATGTCCACTTATGTCACAGCAGGCATCCACGGTCACAGTCTCCCCTGCTCCCAATCAAACCAGTCACACTCACTCCCTCTCTGTTCACCACTCTCTCTTCACACGCACATAGAGAGTAACACAAAACACCAAATTAATCACAGAGATACACCCACATTCAAATTCACAGTTACTCAGAGAAACACAGACTCAAAGACCACTTGATCTGTCTCTTTTCTTACTTCTGCTGAGGAGCTGTAGGTTGCGGACCTCCTCTCTGACCTGCAGCTGGAGGACTTGCTGCAGAACTTCCTGTCTCAGCGTCTCCTGGACGATGCCCATCCTTTCTAGCTTCTCCCCGTTCAGACGTAGCAACGCCCGTCCTGCCGAGAAGAAGGAGGAGTAAAAGACTGATGGTACAGTGGCTTTACTGTGTCTGTCTGTCTAATTTCAAAGAATAGCTTTCTCTGGACTACATTAGTCCAGAGAAGGAGGGAGGGAGGCCAGTAATTTGATTTAGCCCATAACATGAACATCAGTAATTTCAGTCAGTCATCCAGATGGTAAAATAATTTACCGGGGGACCGTGGTAATCCAGGGATAGGTCAGTGCAAATGTGCTACACAATGTCAACCACAGCACAGCAAAGCAGACAAAACTCTCTTCAAGTGGCACTATATATTGTAAAGAGTGATGTTGCTGTACCCCACCAGTGGTTATATAGCCTTTGTAAAAGAGACACCTTGGTGATTGTGTGAAATCTGGATGGCAAAATCCTTGTGTCCTAGTGTGTCTGGGCGAACTAAAAATATTGTCTTTCATTTTAGACAGAATTGTTATTGGGCTAGCTGGAGAAGGTCACTGACATGATGAACTGATTTCTAATCATCAGACCTCGCCTGGTAATACTAATGTCATTTTAGGAGGCCTAATGACTGCTAAAAGGGAGCCAGTGAAAGGGATCAACTCGTTCTGTGTGGTGTTTGCATGTATTAAAGTGAAGACACCGACACAGCCCTAGACATGCAAATCAGGTGGATTGGAGACCCAAAATTCTCCATAGATATGAATGAGTTATTCTGTCTACTTCAATGGCGTCCCATCTTGTGCAGTGGAGGGCCAGGGGTGTATAGGCTTTGCTTCCAACCAAACCACAGCAGGTGATTTCACTGATTAGAAAAACTTCAAGAAGGGAGTGAAAAGCTAATTAGTGCAATCACCACATATGATGATTGGCTGCATGGAGGACATGTATACTCTTGGCCCTCCATGGCACATGATTCAGTATCACTGGTCTGTCTGTACTGGCCCTGTAATTGATTGGCGGTCTTTCTAAAATGTTTAACTGCCTTCTGCCTGGTGTATGCTGGGATGGTCTCCAGCACCCCACAGCCCTAAAAAGGTAGGTAGAGAAAATGAATGAATGCTAAAAGATGATTCTGGCAATTTTCAACCTGGTTATCTAGTTTTTGCCAATTCTGAGTCATTTACTTCATTGAGTGCTACATGCATTTCACTTTTCAGGGAGCGCCGTTCTCCAGTACAGTCCAACGAGGCCAAGGGAATCTAAAAAGGCAGAACCCAAAAGCCCCCAAAACATGTCATTTTTAACACGATAACACTCAAAATATATTGAGACTTGCCCACATCCAATTTTCTGATTATCCATGGCCTGAAGCTCAGGTATTTTCTGGTATTAGATTTTTCATTTTAACTTGCATAAGCTTCTTAGAGAGTAGAGAGTTCAAGTACTCTGATGCCAGGTTCGCGACACATTGGATTATTACAAAAATGAACTACAGAGTTGACTTGGAAAAAACCACTCATGTCAGCTCACATCTCGTTATCATATGCATATTATATGCATGCACGATATATGCAGGATTTTTTTTTTGTCCGTCTTCAATATCTCTGACCTATCATTACAAATTGTGAAAGGGTGTTAACACAAACACAAACATAGCATGGAATTCATCATGGTCAGCAGTCGAAGGTAATCAGAGTCTAAACTATCAGTTCTATTCACACTAACACAATCAGCTGCATTTACAACAAGCACAAACCCTCTGCTGCTGATGCCCTGCTGACTGGGTACATGTCGAGGCATTGTGGTTTATACATTTTGGCCTCAGATTGGTTCTACAGGAAAGGTCCCGAGGTCACAAAAAAATTACAGGATTCATCTTTGGGGCAGCATGAATGTGCTTTAATTTTCATGGCAATTCAGCCAGAACAAATAGCATACAGGAAACTTATTCATTAAATGATGAGACAAAGGTTTTCACTTTGGCAGACTAGATCTGCTTTTATGTTAGTTGCTGCACACATTTATTTTCATAAATTGCTGCTGCATATACATTAAAATAAATTAAATTAAATAGGGATAAAAGCACCCCCCCCCCCCCCCCCCCCCCCCCCCCTCCCCTCCCCAAAAACAGATCTAAGAAGGTGGAGCTGGGGAGGAGGTGGGTTAAAGCAATGCTGCAACACATGAGAAACAGCAGCAGGGCAGATAGATAGACACCTGCCAAGGTAAGCAGACATAAACTTTAAAGGTCTTTGAATTTAGGGATGATGATTGGTTACTTATGAAAAGAGCGTCAGTCAGGAACCAATCAGCTGAGGGTACCTGGAGAGTTTTATGACTCTCATTTTCCCCAATAGATCTGAGGTATCAAATCTGACATTGTGGGCTGATGGTGGTGCTAGATGAAAGGTAATCAGATCATCAAAATCATGTAAAGTCTTCCTTTGAGGAGTATGAATGCAATCACAAAATATCACAACAATCCACAAATTAGATTTATGATATCTCTTGTGCAATTCTGACATTTTGGTCTGAGGGTGGCACTCGAGGAAAGGTCATGAGGTTACTAGAGTTAATGAGGTGTGCTTACCAACTGTCATAACAGTCTGCCCAATACATTATGAGATATTTGACATTTTGACCTTATGGTGGCGCTTAAGGTGAAACCAAGGGTTAATTCCTTGGGAGCATGACCACACTCAGAAAATTACTTGGCAACCCATCCATTAAATTTAGAGATATGTTGTTTACAGATCAAATGTTTGGTCTGAGTGTGGTGCTTGACAAAAGGTCATTGGGTCACCACAGTCGAGAAAAATCTTCCTTTGGGGAGTATGAAGACACTCACCAAATATCATGGACTCATTATATTTCATGATATCTTGTGTGAAAAATTTGACATTTTGGCTAAGGTAATGGAAAGGTCATGAGGTCACCAAAATTGACAAGTTTCATCCTGTAGGGAGCAGGAATGCGGTCACCGAATTTCATGGCCAACCGCCCAGCATTTTTGAAGATATGATGCCTTGGAGTAAAGTGTTGAATGGACAGAGGGACACACTGATGGATGGAGCAACACAGCCCTGCCTTCCAGTAGGGCAAAAGGCAAGCAATATCTGCTGCAGTTCATTTAAGTTTGATTTCAAATTCATAAATAAAACTGATTTTTAATGCAAGCAATCCATCAAGTTATTAAAAACGTGAAAGCTTTAGCAATGAAATGTTGCCCTTTCTTCTCCTTCTTGTACAATGATGTGTGTGCAGCAGAAATTCAGGAAAGCCAGGAGAGGAAAGGAGGAAGTGTATGAGCAATGCCAAAATGTATCAAATGGAATCAAATTGGTATCAAATTACTGTGCTGAAAGGGCATGTTTTACCCCCCCCACCCCACCACCCTTTTTTTTTTTTTTTTTTTAGTTCAACTGAATTTCATTTGAACACGAGAGATTGCTTTGCAACATTGTTTCTTGTGAGCAAGAGTTCAATCAGGAGAGACTAATTTGAGTGAACAAAATGGGAGAGACTTGCTGAATAAAATGATACATTTATTGATTCTGAAAGATTTCTGAGGAGAGGCTCCCGTGGATGGTAGTGCCATTCAATAAGGAGAGAGGATGATCCTCTTCATTCTGGCTATACGATTTCCCCATATGTAACTCTCTGGAGCATTTACATTGGTGGTGTTACAGATGTGGAAAGGTGCACAAAAGAAGTGGACCTGACAACACAAGCAAAAACAAATGAGGTGTGTAAAAAGAGAGGCAAGGTGAGTGGGAAACCAGAGATTCTGACTGATTCTCTGGATGACTGACACTGATAGGCACATGAGTTGATAGGTGGCCTTAGCCCATAACCTTAGAGGAAGGTGCCGTAGAAAGAACTGAAAATATCAGTAAGCCCCTGGGAATACAGGCCGACTGTGATGGGCCCACAAAAACTAAACAAAACAAAAAAGAAGACACACACACACACACACACACACACACACACACACACAAAGAAAAAACACGGCAGCAGCTCCTGATAGCCTAATGTGATTAAGGAAAATGAATGAGTGACCCTGTGAAGATGGTACAGGCAGTCTCCCTGATTGAACTTACATTAAAGTACATGCTCTGCAGTCAGTCACTTGATTGAATGTTGATCACTATCAAGGACAAAAAGTAGGGAAATAAGGCCCACACTGAAAATAACTAATTATCTTTCGAGAGGACTGTGTTTAATATTCTTTGAATGTGTGCATTGACATTGTCCATGTATATATATGCGTGTATTTACACTATCGTGTAGTATGGGAGTTGACTGACTGTATTTCCGACTGACTGCTCTGTATTTCCTGGTTACTGCTGCAGCCCAATAGTTAGTGGCAATAAAGAGGCTGGCATGGGGAAGATTGCCCAGGCAGGCTATTTACTGGAGCTGAGTTTTACTACAACAGTAGGTGGTTAACCCTGGACACATACACTTTTAATATGCCAATACCCACAGTAAACATCCCAGCTTTTACAACCAAACTGCACACACACATACACACACACACTCGCACTCTCGCACAAACACAAAGGCTATCCAAAAACATGTGGATTTGTGATAACATGCACACGCACAAGCACGGACATACACACAGAGACAGGTTAGTAGTGGTAAGGGAGCCATGTCCTTCACCAGCGCGGAAAGAAAGGGAATCCATCATACCTGCAGCAGCCCTGTACGATGCCCAAATCATAATTAGACTCATTACTCATGCTGCTCACTCTCCAAATCAATCCATCCATTCCCATTTCCTTGCCTTGGACATGAGCGAATCTTCTCTATCTCTCTCTGTCAGTTCCTCTATGTATTTCTCTATGCATATATATGGACGTAATGTGTACAAATGTATGTTTGTATGCATTTATCCACCTCTCACACATACAAATACACATATACACAGTTGTAACTTAGATAGAGATAGATAGATAGATAGATAGATAGATAGATAGATAGAGAAGAGAAGAGAAGAGAAGAGAAGAGAAGAGAAGAGAAGACACAGGACAAGACAAGAGAAGGCAAGAACCCATGAAATATAAATGTCCCTAATAGAGAGTCAGCGGTCATATTTCATCAGACAGGCTGTGGGTTGGAGGACAGATTCATGTGTCTAATAGTGTGGAAGACCGGGGTAGGTGTGTTGTGACCCTCTGTGAATATAGACCAGAGCCTGGCCTGAGGGTTTCCCAAAGCACCTCTAAAGATGAGCAACGCACAGTAAAGCATTATGGCCCTGAGCAATATTAGGCTCAAATTGGGGACATTTTAAAAGGTGCAAATTTCCCACCTCCGAAATACAGTGCAAATAACAACAGCATCAGAGCAGAAAAAAAGGGAAAAGTTAAGTGTGTAGGCTACCAATCATTTTACAACACCCTTTTGATAGGAGTGGTAACAAACCAGTCTGTAGTACATTAATGTTGTCATGACTACAGAAAACTGAAGCAATAAATAAGTAAATATGATATAATATATGCACAGGAAAAGGAAGGAAAAAACAAAAACACAAAAACAAGTAATGTGTCACCACTCACAAGTTTGTTGCAACTTTTGGGTTTTGACATGTCAGATGGGTGTCTGTCTTTAGACTCTGTGAGCTTAATAGCTCACTCCTGGCACCGGCACCATCCCAGCAGTTTAACTGGGACTCCGTTCAAGAAGTGGTAGACTGCTTGACAATCTTGACATGTTTTCAGCTGCTTGACTGTTGATTTTGCGCTGTCCACTGTCAAGAATCCGGCTGGCTCTGTCTATTCCCTCTTCCCTTTTCTGTGAACCACTCCAGTACACACATACACACCCTCTGGAGGTGACGTCAAAATGGGATCTCAACTTTTTGGAACACATTTATTCAAAGTATTGAACATTTATAAAGTTGGTATCAAATTCAAGCTTTTGGAACAGTGTGGAAATAGTGCTGAAATTTTGGTTATCTGGAAAAAACGAGTCTGTACTTGCACCACTGCCTCCTGGTTAGAGAGATAAAACTCTGAGGCGTCTGAAACTTCCTTTCAGCAAAGATCACTTTTTTTGACAGTTGAGTGGCTGATACTTTGTTGGCTTGAGCTAAGTGCTCAAAATTCAATCAGGAAGCAGCAGTAATTGTGAAGTACTTGATATGATATAGGCTGCTGCTCTGACTGGGACTAGGCGGGTCACATGAGGACAGAACCGTCAGCCAGCTCTTTCCTCACAACCAGATGGACTGAAACAATACAGACAATAGCTACCTCTACTATGGAAAAGGATCCACTCCCCAGGAGACAGCTCCATGACAAACCAGTTAGCTTTCATAATGGTTTAATGGATATTTGTATGTGTGTGTGTGTGTGTGTGTATCTGTGTGCATACGTGGGTGTGTGAACACATGTGCCTTTGCTTGAAAAGAATGGGCTTATTTCCTTTTCCTCAGAGCCTTGTTGCTCTCTGTTTTCCTCACATGGACTGCCCAAGCCATCTTTGTATGAACATAACTGCCTAGGGGTCACAACCACAAATAATTTTGCATTTATTTTTTTTTTAAAGAACAATATCAATAATATCTCTGTCTCTCCCTGTCTCTCTCTCTCTCTGTCTCTCTCTGTCTCTCTCTCCCTCTCTCTCTCTCTTTCTCTCTCTCTCTCTCTCTCTCTCTCTCTCTCTCTCTCTCTCTCTCTGTGTGTCTCCCAGAGGCAGTAACAGTATGTCCTAGAAAACCACTGCCCTTGGTCTCTCTGTGTGTACAAATGAGACAAAGCAGATGAATGGAGCTCAAATCAATTCCCTTCAGACAGACTTAATACAGCTCCTAATAATCGCCTGCAGATAGGGAAAGTGGTGCTGTCAAAGGGAGAAAAAAGACACCAAAACAAAAGCTGTTTCAATGGAGATCGCTTCTCTCAATTTAGCTTCAAAATTAATTGCTTATTAACAATGTCTGTGGGCAAATGGGAGGCATTTCTGCCTTGGCTGGGATGATAATGACACTTAAATCAGACTGAAAGCGGTCCAGAAGGGAGGAAGGTAAAGACTTCCCTATAAAAGAAAAGACCTTGGATTAAACCTTCGATAGTACTAGAGCAGTTCAGTCCACGCTTACCCCTAAAGGCTCACATACTGTATTACACTGCTGTCAGCTTGTATGTGGCATCAAGGGTGAGTCTGTAGCCCCGAGTCACTTTCATTATGTCTATTGTTCACTTTCTTTTTCACTCTCATTCTGTCTCACTTTCTCAAACACCCACTGGCGCCAGCTACTGATTCAGACACTGCTTCTGAATATTAACAATTCTGAATCTGCCAATATTGAGTTAGATCACTCCACTGCTTGCACTGAACAAGTAATAATAATAATAATAATAATTTTAAAATAATGTCCTCTTAATCTCTTTGTCAAGCATTTTTTTTCCCCAAAACAAAGCAAAAAGCAACTTTATAAAAGTAAGATTTTGAGGCTGATATGAAAGGAGACACTTAAGAAGGTAGCCTGATCTCCTCAGGCATCTTGTTCCACAATAAGTGCTCTTACTGAGACAGATAAGACACTATTAAATTAGGGTCACTGAGCAAAAAGTGATATTGCATGCCCATAAAATCCATTTTTCCTCCCTTTGCTGAGGTCCAACATCTTTTTTTTGTTTGTTTTGGAGAACCTGCAAAATAAAGTAATTTTCTTTTATTTTTGACATGTAATACTTGGCCTTCTTTATCATATTCTGGGAAACTCTTTTATACTATGTTGTAGATTGAAATTGGATACTCAATAGCCGGGCGTGTATAACAAATACACACACAGACACATTCACACATTATTTGCATAAAAACACTACAGCTAATGAGCATGACAAACTGAAATTCAGCTGGACATCAGCAAGTGAATACATACTAATAATAGGATCTGAGCTGTTCTCTTTCTGTCTCTCTTTTGTGAATACATGAATACAAATGATCAGATCAGAGCTGCTTTAGCTATGAAAGTGGCAGCATCCCTCCTGATGGGCTATTGTTAACCCTGAAGTAGACGGATAGGTACGTGTATGTCTGTGTGTGTGTGTGTGTGTGTGTGTGTGTGTGTGTACGCGTATGCAAGTGTAAGTGAGTGGTGACTGACCCTACGGCACAGAAGAGCAATCTGTTCTCTGTGAGACATTAAAAAAGAACCTGCTCTACTGTCTGGTCTCTCAAGATGGGGGACTGTGTGTGTGTGTTTGTGTATGTGCACGCACTTGTATGCATTTGTCTTGGCATGCTAACAAGCAAAATGTGCGTGTGTGTGTGTGTGTGTGTGTGTGTGTGTGTGTGTGTGGGAGAGGGGAGGGGGGTTTGTTTGAACTCTGAACACGATAAACCACTACTGTTTCCGCAGCTTTCCCTTTCTTCTCCAAAAATAGGCTCCGCTCCTTTCGTTACCTCACATGAATGCCTTTTAAATCTCCTTTGCACAGATTTGGGTGTAAACCTGTTTCCAGTTGAAATAGCTAAGCTGTGGAACCAGGAATCTAAAAATAAAACTTGTGTGAGATTTGGTATGCCTTTCTATGGCGCTGCTTTCCACCCACCTCTTTGACCATGGTGACATCACCGCTGTGTTTTGCTGAACAGTGGAGGCCACTGAACAAAACTGTGTGTGTGTCTGTGTTTCGAGTGCATGTCAGAACGTGTTTTCATTGTACCTCTACAACCTCCACAAGTCATCTCATCTGCACTTTTGATATTTTATGCACAGTTATCAGTAACTATTGTGAGGGGTGGCAGGGGCACCTAGGGTAACATCACCGCCCTTCCCTGCCTTTATAAGGACCGTTGTAGGCAATCAGCCAGTCATCTTTCCAGTGCCAATTTACAGGCCCAGATTCAACCAGGTAACCTAAACTGGTATGGTAATGTAGGAGGGCTATTCCCTCTGAGGTATTTTTCCAGTTTTTATAACTGATTCCTTCTGTGGTTTCCTTTTCGCAGACTTACTGCCAGACTGCTGTTTTGCCCTACTGATCTTTGACTTACCAATTTATTCAATTCAACAGTGCAGCAAGGGGTGTCTTAAACTGTCATTAATTTTAAGCCTTACTGTCTCTGACAGTTGTTTTATATTGGTTTTTATTGAAATTGTACCGAACTGTTCTTCTTCGTCCTCAGGTGATCTCCACTTCAAATAATAATTCAACTATTTGACAGCAATAAACCTTTTTTTATGTGAACTGAACTGAATTTTGTGTCAACTCATGTAGTCAAGGCCTGTTAAAGCCATTGGGTCTGTTTAGAAACACTACGTTCCTCTTCTTTTAACCTTTGTTGGGTCACACTATGGAGACATGAGGTTTTAATACATGTCACATCAACATTTGTGTTTACATACATATATGTTGGGACTAGGGATGGGCAGATCAGTGCTACAATATTGATCCTGAAGTTTCCTTTTAACAATCAGTCCTAACATAAAAATATTCTTAGCAAGTTTTCTCTTTAACCAGGAATTTCAAGGTTTATTTTTATAAGATGCTGTAAAGGCAGAAAGAAACAGAAAAGTATACTTTGGAATTATTTCAGTCCACTTAATAATAGTTGCCCAAATTTTCAGTTGATTCAGAGGTAACAATAACTCCTGAAAAAGGTAATAAAAAACATTTCAGTTGTTCACTTTGCTGAACGCTGTTGAACAACTGAACGTGTGTTTTACAATTGCTCTTACTGAGCGGCAAACAAGAGTGAAATACTCAGCAGTGTATTTAATGCCAATGCAAATGCTCTCAAATACAATTATTTCATGTATGCATTTACCCATTTCCACTGTAGAAATAGCAAATATTTTGCCACTTCATGTATGTAAGAAGAGTTTTAAAAGAATTAGTGGTGTCATTGGTATCTGAAGAGAAAATCATAAAAGTACATTGCACAGTACCTGTGATGGCGTGATGAGAGAAGGCCTCTACGTAGGTCAGGTAGTTGTGAGGACAGTGTTTCTTAAGCCACTTGCAGACGTCCTGCTGAGTCCACAGCACCACGGGTTTGGACAGGCTGGACAGCGTTGGACTGGTGTGGTACACAGTGAAGGCTTCACCTGGACGCAGCTGAAACACACAGAAAGCAGAGGGCGTTGAATTGACTGATGGTGCATTTATAAGGATATTACCAAGAGTGAGTGAGTGAGAGAATGTGTGTGTGTATGTTTGTGTTTGTGTTTTCTTTCCTGAGGTAGGCTATGACGGCACAAGTTGTTTTAATCACCTTGTAATTGCTCTAGCTTACTTAAATATGGAGCATGCCGGATTTTCTCATTAAGGAGAAATTAGCTGGGATGAGGCATTCTAATGCCACATTTTGCTTCAAAATCCCTTCCGGTAGTCTGGTAAAATACAAATTAAAAAATGAGAGAAGGGAAATGAGGAAATGAGGAAATGTACAGATGAAAGGCATCTTATTTGTGGGCTACAGAATGTGCTGCTTATTGTATGTAGTCAGCATTCCAGCTTCCATTTTTCATGGTTATGTTTTGTAAAACTTTTACATGACTGCTCCCCTGCTAGAAGGTTATTATCTAAGTGTTAATGCCCATATGGAAGTGTTAGCAAGGGCTGAAGTTTGAACATAAGCCAAATTAAAAGTGAACATAAGGTGTACAAGCTTATAGGACAAACACGCTGCTCCTCTGATTAAAATGTGCACCCAGTTTTTCACCTCTCAACCCTAATTTACACAGAGGCATGGAAAGCTGTCATTTCCACTGCATCACTATATTTTCTCATACTTTGCTCCAGCTCTGTAGAATATGTTGACAGTTCATCCCTCAGTCAACAATGCATCTTGGCATGGTAATTACATTCCATCTATTATTTCTAAAGGTATCAACATGAGTATGAAGGTTGGGCAATATTGTAGCTGGTAGGGCTTCTATTCCTAATGTAATTTTTCACTGCAGCAATGTTTTTATTGTGGCATAAAGTGCACCTCAGCATATTGCATAATGTTTGTCATTTTGCTGTGACTTTCTGTGCTTAATATTCAGATGTATGAGTCTATATTTTTTGTATTGTCACCTGGTGACTGGCATGTGTGTGTGTGTGTGTGTGTGTGTGTGTGTGTGTGTGTGTGTGTGTGTGTGTGTGTGTTTACGTGTGCACATTTGTTAGAGCCTCTCTTTTCCAGGTCAACTCTATTATGCAGTCAGCACAGCACTACTTGTAGCTGCAGCTATGCGAATTGTCACCATGACTGTCATGTTTATCCTTCAATTACATGAACACACATTATCTCTCTTTCTCAAGCACTACATTGCTCTCTTACTCTTTTTTCTTTCACATACACCCTTCCTCTCACCCTGAAAAAATAGCAGGAAGGAGGCTGTCCATTGTACATCATGGTCATGTGCAGGGAATTAATATGGACATTTGTAAGGTCACCACCAGTTCATATGGTCCGAAAACACAGCATCTCCTTGTCCTCTCAGTTTTCTGTCCTGACACACTCACATATCTAATCCATTCATTCATGCTCTGACTGAGCCAACTCTACAACAAAGGCTTACGGCTGATTTTCACAGAAACGCATGCTGAACTCCTGCCAAAGATTGTCCTCCATAATTGACTACATTTAATGGGATTATGCATGCTGAAATGTCATGCTCACAAATGCAACTTGTGCACACTTTTATATCCAGTGTTCCTCTGTTTTCCTGCTCTATCTTTTATGACAGAAAGACCACCCCCATTATACTTTCACATCTCAATATATGAAAGCTGTATGACAATTTAGATCTATGTCAGTGGCTTTAATAAGATCTCCTCCTGTCAATTTAAGCACAAATCAGGCTTATCAAGTTCTTGCTGGTCCACTAGCAAGGGGTGCTCTGCTTTGTAGGCCTTAATTGAAAACATCTTCATCTGTGCTCTAGTGTGCTCACTGGCCTCCTAATTACACACACGCACACACTTCTATCCCGGCTCAGCAGAGCGCTGAAGCCATTTTAAACCCAAATTTACGGCACCCCCCATCGTTAATTGAGATTAGAAGAGGTATGGAAATGCTCGCTCTTACGGATGATTGAATGTAGAGGGGGACAAAACTGCTCCCACATCTTAGGATGGCTATTATCTCTATCTGCAGTGAAATGGAGCGGCAATCATGCTGATTTAGTTTCTATCATCTTTTACAATCCTCATATTGATGTAAGGCAAATAAATCTTGGGAGTGATTGTGATATGCAGGAGGCTAAAAGATACAGGAGAAATGGTTAAGAGAGGAGTGGGGCAAAAAAAAACTGCACCATGGAGAGAAAAATGATAATCCAAGTCTGAAACAGCTGTGAAGCTCAGGAGACATACTGAGAGGGTGAAAAAGATAGACACAATAAAACAATACAGAAAGTGAAGACAGCAAGTGGAGCAGTGGGGTGGGGTAGGGTGTGGGTGCGGGTGCAGGTTGGAGCAGGGCTATCAGTAATTTGACGCCGGCTCACATCTCTGAGTGAGTAATGGCCTTCATCATCAAGAAGCCAGACAGAAAGGAAATGGAACGACGGCTCGCCATCATCCCTCCTCTCTCTCTTGCCTTCTTCGCGCCTCTTGTCCTGCTCTTTGGCACATCCATCAGGCTCTATCTCCGCTGGCCAGTTCTGTTGTCCCTGATCACATTTTACTACCCCCCCCCCAACCCAGGCCTGTCCCCAGCCACCAGCAACCCTCCCGAGACCTACTTCTGTCCAACAGGAGGCGCACCCTCATTAATTACACACGAAGGGAGGGAATAGATGGAGATGGAAGTGTAGGGGAGGAGAGAAAAGAGGGAAAAAGGGAATTATGGGTAAGGGGAGTGAAAGTATAATTGGATATGGGGGACACAGAGGAGGAAGAGGACGAGGGGAAAGGCAGGTACCATGGAGTCATTGTTGATATACTGTGATTCAGCAGCATAATGATTGGGGCAGTCAGCTAATCTTGTTGGTACACGACACAAGTCCAGGCTCCCATTGTTTTGTTTTGTTTTCAGAGCAAGAATAACACATCAGAAAACTGTTAGTCTGGCAGCGTGCTAAGGAGATGACCATTCAGTTCCCCACAGTGCCACCTTGGGGATTTCACCCATAGAAATACTTTGAGACACGTTAAACGCGAGCTTGCATACACACAGGTTGGTTTACTAGGAAGACAGCGAACGTGGTTCCACAACAAAAAGATAAGTTTATGAAACTAGAAAGAGCTGGGGGTGGAACGTGGCTCCACTGTAGAATCCCCTTCAGGACCCAGTTAAAATATACCAGTCAGTTACAGCAATAGATTACAGACCCTGCATGAATAAGCACAATAACAAAGCACACAAAAATAGCAAAGAAAGACAAAGGCAAAACGGCAGTGGCAAGGACCTGCAACAGACAAGTGATATTGCCAAAACTATCCCAAACACACACTTCAGTAAAGTGAAAGGATCCCTCATGTGCTTCGATGCACCCTACTTACCAAGAACTGCTTCAGATATTAGCACAAAAAGCACTACCTCAGCTGAATGGTGCACAAGCCAGCATCCACTAAGCCTCCTACCTGATATGAGCCCCTGTGGTCTCTGCTGACATCCAACCCTCTGCCGGTCAGGCCATGCATGTTAAATATAAAAGGAGGTCTGGACTCTTGGTGTCATAATCCATGAGGAAAATGTATTATGTTGCATACCATAAGTCGATTCATTGCGACTTGGACTTAACATATGATAAATATGAAAGAAAAAGAGTGAACAATCAGCTTAATGAAAAAATAATGCATTGAATCTCAAAATTTTGCCTTGCACAATATGTATGAGGTATAGCACTGTACACTGAGGTGGTTGAGTGAATAATGAATGACATTCAAACGCTAAACAAAGTCGCTAGTGGAAGTCAAAAAATACAATGTCCCATAAAAAGACATTAAATAAAGTCTGTGACAGCAGATGGTAATATCTATCTATCTATCTATCTATATATAGATATAGATAGATAGATAGATATAGATATATGTGTGTGTGTGTGTGTGTGTGTATCTATATTTATATCTATATATAGCTATAGATATAGATATAGATATGTATGTATACACACCTGGCAGAAACAAGTTCTCTGTGTTATTCCTTCTGTCTCCCTGCTTCTATCCCATCCCCCTTCCTTTCTTTCTCCACATCCCCTCTTTCCTCACTGGACATCTCTATTGATCACTCCATTTGTATCTTCAAACCTCTTATTTGTCCTTCCCCGCTTACTTTGTTCCATCATGTCCCTCACTGCCTTCTATTTGCTCCCAATCTATTTTTTCTCTCTGACTGCCTGACACCCTTCTTCCACCCCTCCCTCCCTGCCCCGCCCCCACCCCCCCATTCTGTCTTACCTCTCTCTTGACTTCTGAAACTCAACCTTGAGCATCGTGCTGCTCACTGGCCCTGTACGTGTGTTTGTTTGTGTCTGTGTGTGTGTGTTTGGCCTTTTGTGTGCACATGCCCCGGGTGTATCTGAATCAGGGATCAGCAGAAAGTCAGGGGATCATGGGAGCTCCTTAAAATTCACTCTTTGTGACCGATAAGACCTCTCTTCCAATAACTGCCCCTGTCTCTGCACATCTAGACCCGGCCTGACATCGATCAAAGACACTACACCAATTAGCAGAGTTAAAATTGGCGTGTGTGTGCGTGTGCATTTATCTTTGCTCATTTGCATGTGTGTATGTGGCTTTGTTCACACCACAGGGTAAATTGGATTTGATTCTCAACACTGTTCGGAAATGTGTTCACTTTACTGTAAAACTGTTTTGCTTTTAATGTTATGTCTTTTTTGGCAGTACTAAAGACAGAAGCACTTTGTGATACCTTACAACTCTTATTAGTACTTATGTCTGTTACTTATGTCTTAACACAAATGTTTAGGCTGCCTTTGTCTCTACTATTTTCTTTTCTGATGTGTAGGGGATTAGAGCAAAACTGGCACGGCACTAAACTGGAGGTCTTCCACCTCGCTTGGCCTGGTAGCCTGGTATGCTAGATTATAAAGGCACCCTCTCCACTGCCAAATCCACTTACTACTCAAAGATTATTAACCTTAAAAAAAATCCCAGGTTCCTTTTTGGCACTGTATCAAAACTAACCCAGAATCACCCAGCTCAACCTAGCTCTTTTACAGCAAACAATTTCATTGCACTCCCTGTGTCGAAATAGCAACCTTGGTATTCTAATTGGCTGATTGAGCTGAATTATGACAGAGCTCATTTAAATGTCAGCTGCTAGTAAAATCACATGTTAAATTGGTAGTAGTTGCACCCTTGCGCCCATTTTTATGGTGCTGGTTTGCACCTGCCTTAGTAAATCAGAGGGTGACTATCCAAACCTCCAGTCAAAAGTGACCAATTCTGATTTGTCATGTTTTTGTTTTTGTATTTTTTTTTTTTCAGATTGTACTCATATTTAGTTGCACATTTAGTTGCCTGAGTGTCCACTGTGTGATAGCTGTTTGGTTTACAACCAGCTCAAGGTAGCAAAATGGAATGGATTATTCTGTTGCTCTATAGACGGGCAATGTCCAGTCATGATGCTGAAATTATTCATTGCAGATTTCAACATAGATGATGGAGAAAGCAGCAGCTGTCAGCACTGGTATAACAGTAAAGTGAGGGACCTGTGACAGAGGCAATGACTGGTGGGGCGTGTGGTCCCTGGGATTCACACGAACCAAATCTGACAGTTCAAACTGAGTGTCATGTCAAGAAATTTGAGTAACATTTGAAACAAGAAATGTGCTTTGAATCCCGTTAGAAAAATATCAAATTTGATGTGGCCTCTTGTCATTTAGACTGCAGAGAATCTCTCCGGCTCAAACCAGACAGCCCAAAAAAAAAAAAAAAAAAAAATCGGATTTTAGCTGCTATGTGACCGTGGGCCTGCACGTCATGGAGCAGGTGGTGATGCAATAGCCATGCTCCAGTTGTGTGAACACCACATTCCCACCTCTTTTCCCTCCTCTGCTCTGCCTCTTTTTTGTTGTCTTGCACTTCATCTCTCCACAGGCCACTAAGGCCTCCTCCACTGACATCTTGTATGCTCTGCTCTCTTACCAGTCTCACATCTCTCTCTCTCTCTCTTGCTCTCGCTCTCTCTTTCTCTCTCCCTAATCTCTCAACTCTTTCTCTATTGTCATTATTCAATCAGACCTTTAATCTATCTCTCCAACCCCAAAGACCCTGGCAGATCATGACACCCAATCCTTCATATCCTCCTTCAGCAGGATGCACAATCCTTCATATCTCCTTCACACCTCTCTCCCTCAACCCTCATTTGATCTCTTCCTTCTTTATCCTTATCCTCTGAGAATCAGTGACTCCTCCCCCTTGTCCCTGGCAGTGTCTCCTGCATCATTTAGTACCCTTGTATCTTCCATTGCTCCACCCAGCCTTGTGCCTATCTGTGTTTGTGCACGCATGCCAGTGTGTGGCTGAATATGTTTATGTGCATGTGTGTGAAGGCATTCATGTGTGACTGTTTCCTTGTCCCAGTGTGTGTGTGTGTGTGTGTGTGTGTGTGTGTGTGTGCCTGTGTTTGTGTGAACTGTCAGCTCTTGTCAGCTTCCTACATCTCTGCCTTTGGTTGTCCTCGGGACTCAGTGCGTGTAAATGTCTCGCAACCATGTCAATGTAAGCAGGCTCTCAGTGGGAGCAAACAGGGACAGAGAGGATTTCCACAAAGCTCTCAGTGTTAACCATGACTCAAACATGTGTCCCGGGCAGAACAACACATCACTGACTGCTGGGACAAGGACAATACAGGCAAAAGCATTTCTACCCGACTACTTCCCCTCCACCACCAGCTCAACACCTCTCTCTCTCTCTCTCTCTGACTCTGTCTATCCTCTGTGTCTTTCTAACCTCCAAACTCCAAACTCCAAACTCCAAAAAAAAAAAAAACATGGCATGGCACACAGCTTCATCCTACGGTATGTTGAGTATGAAAGCTCTTTATTTCAATCAACCCTTGCCAATTTTCTAGTTCTAGTGCACTTTTAATAGTACATTGAGCTAAATAGAGAAGCAAAAATGCAGAAAATGAACAGGAATCTACTAAGGCCATGATTTCTGAATATTTGGCAAAAGTGACAATCATACAAATAAATGTAACCAATAATACTGGCACATAACTACATTTTGCGGTTGTATTTTAGTGCTCCAGCTCAGCTTATGTGCACATAATGAAAAAATAAGCGAAACAATAAAGAACTCATACAATAAAAGCATAAAGGTGAATATGACAAAGGTGTTTTATCTCTGTGCTCTCTCTCCAAACAATAGACTCTGTGGAGCAGCTAGAATGACACATTGACATTACACTCACACAACAGGACACATTTAGTGGAGTCTGGCTTTTAATCTCTCTGTCTCTCTCTCTTTCTCTCTGTTCTTCTCTTCTTCAGTTCACATCAGTTGAAAGAGCTTTATTGGCATTGTTCAATATATGTTAGAGTAACAACAATAGACAAGCAAGACAGTAATAATGACTGCTATGGTTGATTCACTGAAACAGCTGAGGGAAACAGATGGCTGCACACAATGACTGAAGTCAGTCATCCTCAGATATTTTGTATTTCTCTCTCTACATATATCATGCAAACCATATCATATTTTACCCTACACCCCAATACTTGCAACAGTAACTGTGAATTTAAAAAAAAAAAAAAAAAAGCATGAAAGCTGAAACCCAAACAAGCTAAAGGTTCTCATTAAAAAAGTGCAATGAAAGTGTGAAGGTTTGATGTAGTGTATTTGTCAGTTTCTCTCTGATGGTTCGCTCCTGCGTGTTTGTGTCAGCTGAGAAGGTCAGTGACTGTGTTCTGTAATGAGGAAGGGAAAATAATCACAGACCGGCCTGCCTCATCCACCCACCCGGCTTGGCAATTTAAATAAGGGCGACACTTACTGCTCTTTCTGTTGCACATGAGCAAATATGTTTACAGACAAACAGATACATATATACAAATACAAATACCACACCCAGTGCTGGCCATAATCACCTCTGTGTGGTCCTAATACAGGAAAAAGGCAGAGGGGCTGCTGTTAGTCCTCAAATTGTGTCTCTTTTAGTCCCCTCTATCCCCAAGCTCATCTAAAGGCTCTCACACAAGCTGTGTGTGAGACAGCAAAATGAACATCCCTACTCCCCCCGACCCATCCACTCACCCCATCTGGCCATCCAGACAGCAGCCAACTGAAAGATGGCACAGAAGGTGTGCCAACTACACAATGACTCATTATTTGAAAATATCATATTAGCGGACAGGGCGCCAACAGATCTACCTGCACCAATGTGGCTCAGTTATCGTGACTGCACACATACGTAAACACTGAGAATCTGTACATTTGCACCTGTTTATTTGTCTGTGTGTGCCGTCGGAGCTGTGGACACCTTGATGGGAGCAGCTTTGGCACCAGCAGCCATGTTTATGCACACATGAACATCGATGCACATCTAAGGTCTCTCTCCTCCCTGCTGTCCCTGCTTCTTGTCCTGCCTCCCCTGACTGTCTGATCTGTCTGTCAGCATGCGTGTCCATGAAAGATTCATGTCTCTTCTTTGAGTGGCCCTGACTCTCCCCTCTCTCTACCTCTGTGCTCTCCGTCACACTCCTCCTAATAAGAGGTTTGGACTCTGTGTCCCACTACAGCCGCTCGACCAGTGCCAGTAAATTTTCTCATTCACAGGTCTGGGAGGCAGCTGCGCTCTGCAGCAAGTCGTTGGTGTTGAGATTCATGATCAGCATTCTATTGCTGCTTTTCAAATGGCTCTTGTGAAATTTGTTTTAGCTTATTACCACGGTATTAGCACCTCCTCAGTAGATAGTAATACACAGAGGATGTGAGGATGTGTGTGTATGTGTGTGTGTGTGTAGGGTGTGGGGTTGGGAGCCAGGCAAGCAAGAGGTTGAATTCAGGCAGTGCATAATTTGTGATATTAGCTTTGCTAATAGCTGGGGAAGGTTGCCCTGGTCCCACCTTATACACAGGAGCCGGGCTGTGTTTCACTTAACTGGCTCCCTCATTAGAGCTGATGTGTGTATAACCAAAGTAATGGAGTCTAATCTAATCATTACTCCTCAGAGAGCTGGACACACACATACCAATGCACACAACACACACTCACACTCACATGCTTCTATAGCCTAAACATGCACGCTGTATAGGCATGGCACACAACACACAAACAGACACAGGAAAATACTGGATCCTCACCAACGCATATTCACAGACACATGCACACATACATCAGAGAGAGCTGGACTTCTCTCCTCTTTGCTGAATAATGCATTAAAGGGGCTTGTTGCCACAAGGAAATGATAAGGCATACTTCTCATGGTATAGAGAGGGTTTAATTATCCATTCTCTGTGTAATCACATGGAAACAGCTTCCCACTTGTCTTTTATTAAGTCTTTCACAGCTATGGCTGAGGGGGCCCTCTGCTATGAATTATTGAACATTTTAGAGGGACTATGTACATCCTCCAGCTGCACAGTTACACACATTCTTAAAGACAGCAGGGAAACTAAACAAATGATCTCCACTGGGCTCCCTGCTCCTCTCCCCAGACCCTCTTCATGTGAAAGTCAGAAACGAGGAAGGAGCCTGTTATGTCATGTGCAGTTTTAGGTCAAACACTGGAGGAATGTCTCAAAATAGATTTTTGCCTCTTTGTTTTGCTTTTGCTCTAGAGCTGCACAGATGGGAGCCCATATTGCTTGAGAGCAATGTGTGGAAGTAAATGACGTTCAGAGGTCTGGCTGTTATGCTTACATTACACTACTGATAGAGCTTGTGCCACCAAGCAGAGCTACCTGCGTTCCTCACCGAGCAATCAGCATTTAAATAACTTTCACATCCTGTGTTTACACCAGTGGACTCTGGTATTGCTGTTGCCGATCTGTTTTTTTTCTTTTTCTCTCTTTTTATGAGCTTTTTGGACACACTGGACTTTACAGTAGTACACTCTTTCTGCTGCAAATCTGTTTTCTAGTACCTTGCATGCACTTTTCCTGTATGAACACTGTTATATCACAAGCAGTGAGATAACAGTGCTCGTACCAGTCCTCAGTTATATAACCAGTTTGTCTCTGGTGGTATCTAGCACAGGCTCAGGTGAAACCAGCCAGCATTATGTACAAGATAAAACAATTAGACTTCCTCTACCACTGCGCCATTGAGATTTGACTGTAGAGACACACAGTACTCAGTAATCAGTGATGCTGACGCACAAACGTATTCTCTTGTCTCTCTCAAGATAACAGATTATCTGACTATCTGACTTGCCACAGTCTTAGTTTGATGTTTTCTCCCACCAAAGCTATGACAACTACATTGTGTGGTTATGCGTGTGTGTATGTGTGTATGTGTGTGTGAGCAAGAGAGAGAGAGAGAATACAACTAGGCTGGTGCTTCACTGCTTGTCTCTTTTTCTGTTTGAGTCCCAAAGGCCCAGCTCCCACACAGTGTAGTGGTGGGGAAGCTACTTTTTTTTTCGTCTTTCTTTTTTTACAACTGCTGGTTATTTCACATTTGAAGATGTCGAATTAAAACAAAAAATATTACCTCTGGAGAATTATTGTTTTGTCAATTAAATTGTCTTAGAAAATGTAGTTCAAGCTGATTTGTAAAAGAAATGTTCATATCTACATCCACAGTGTAATATACTATAAAATCACATGAGTAAAAAACATCACTGACGAGTGTGTTGTCACAAACTGCGTTACATTATGCTTAAATAAAGTGACATGAATGTTCACTGGGTTCATAATGCCCACACTCTGACAGCTGCTTGGCACAAAGTAAAGTCTTGAAATAAATGCAGATTGAATAACCCTGGGCTTGTCACAGGAAGCAGTACAAGGAATGATAACTTTGTTTTGTATGTAATGCCTCAGACTACAGGCTGGTCCTAAACCCAAGCCAAACAACCGAGTTTGGATCCTCCGCAGGATTCTGTTTTATTTCAGCTTGAAATAAATCCACAAAATAGAAGTATTTAAACAAAACATTCTTTGTAACATCTGATAATGTTGATCCTGATCACAATTAGAGGAGTAAAAAAAAGAATAAATAAAGGGATGAAAAAGTAATTTCTTTTTGGTAGGCAAAAATATTCAATTTTAGAAGTAATTAATTAAGTGACAAAAAGATAATAAAACACAAAAAAATGTGAATTTTACTGAACTGCTACGATACAACTGCAACATGTAGTTAAAGTTATAGCTCACAAGATTCTCTCTCTTTTTCTTTTTTCTTTTCTTTACTTTTCTTTTTTCTTGAGGGAAAAAAGTTTTCTTCTTCTATGCCACCGTATTTGCTTCCCAGTGCCTGGAATTTATTCATTTTGAAGAATCTGCAACCAGTGACAGCTTAAGATTATGTGCAAAGTATTTCACAGTGGGTTGCTGCACCAGCTCCATCAAGTAAACCACAGGCTTCAGTGATTTCTTTTCTCATTTTTTAACAAAGCTCCATCGTGTTTTGCCTCACGTCCAGTTTCAAACAGAAAAAAAATGTTGAATTACAGAACCAAAATATCATCAAAACACTGTTTTTTTGTGCCTTTAATCACATGCAATGACACCACTCCCACACACTGATAGTCCATGTGTGGATGTCTTTATACCTGGATGCCCTCTGTGCCGGGCTGCTGCAGAAGTTTGACGGTGCGTGTGTGTGCTGTCTTCTGTCCGCGGCCGTCGTGCCAGGTCAGGTTGCTGCCTCCGGTGCGGCGCGGCAGCTGGTAGCTCAGCTCCTCAGCAGACACCGTGTGCTCCAGGGAGGCACGGCAAAAACTGAAGCTGGACGCCGCTGGTATGAGAGAAAGACAGAAAGAAAGATAGGAGGGGGAAGAACCACCAGGTAAGTTTTCACTCTGTATTGTCATTGTTTAAGGGCGTACACAGTGTCCACAACAGGAACACCCAAAAAACAACAAAGTAAATGATTGATAATCCTCTAAGAGCTTAACATGCTGCATTCACTCCACAGTAGCTTTGTGTGCTGACTCTCATTCAGCTACAAACAGATGGCCATTTTGGTGACAGTGATAGGCAGCAGAGCCACTGTGGTGTGATCTCCAATTACGCTGAGTGCATATTCAACAAGGCAACGTACGATTGTTGGAAATGTGTCCCTCTTGCTAGATTAATCCGTGATTATTTAAATCCTACATCATGAATATTTGATATTTGCTTCCTTTCCAGTATTCCCCTGCCAATCCACAGCCAGTCTCCCTTTTCATCCTTCCCTTCTTGCCTCTTAGGGTTGAGTGTTAGCTGTCAGGCAGCACCAGCGAAAGCTGTTCCTGAAGCCCCTTTCAACATTAGCCAGAGGAGCTGTATGTTTGAACACAAATGTCCACATCAGCTGTTCTTACTTTACCCTCCAGGCTCCATATAAGAGTGCAAAACATGTGGCTGAGCCAATGTATGAATGGGGCAGGTACAGGTCTGGAGCAAGTTTCTGTGTGCTCTGCCTCCAGGTTGCTCTACCCTGCCACATCCTGGTAATGTTGGAAATATATTCACAGTTTCGTACTTCCTGGATCAATAACTCATAAGCAAAGCATTGTTAAAACACAAACAATGCCTCCTTCCTACCATAGCAAGGTAGACGATGAGCTACAACCTTATTTTCAACAAAATGAGCCGTCCTCCAAGCTGGACAATTAACACTGGTCTCTATGTGCAGCTGGCCGTGAGCGCACAGGCACCATATAAAAAATGCAACACCGTAAACAGATACTACAACAATATTCTGTAACTTCACTCTTACACAGTGCAGTGTGCCTCAAATCCCAGGTGCAGCCCCTCGCCTAAACTATATGGAGTATTTCCTTTAGGTATGAGCGCCTCTGAAACAGATAGCCTCTTGTTTTGTGCTGAAGTCTGGACCTGATTCTCCTCACATTGTGCGGAGTTCATGTGTGAAAACAGCTTCAGTCTCCATATGGCAGAGGGTCAAATTCACACAGCACCGTCTTGGAAGAGCCAGAGGGGATCCTCAATATGTTGATCATTCTGAGCAGCACAGTGCTGTTTGTGATCATCTTTGGCTGCAAGTCACCATTATTTCTGAGTGGACCAACACAGGAAACCTTGGGTGCATTCTCATCCCTGCTGTCCTCTCTCTATCCCTTTTCCTCCCTTTTTAAAGGTGCATTATGCGAAATTGAGGGTTGATTGAAGTAAATACCAATTACACTCAACGGACAAAAAATGTGGAATAAGCACAATAAGCACATCAGTGAGTCAGGCAGACAATGAGAGACATGTAGACTCAGCCGTCAAAGTTTCTGCTTATTCCATGTTTTTTTTTTTCTTTTTTTTTTCCAACAGTAGGGTCTGAAGGGTCCTCACTTCAGTCAGCCCTCAGCAATTTCGAAGTGTACCTTGAGCATCGTTCTTAGCTTTTCACTTCACTTGCACATCTTCCCAAAGACAGCACTTAAGGGTGCCAATGTCACCTCCAGAGTGCAGCTTGTGAAAAGCAAGGACACTCAGATGATCATGAATGGATGATTCTGTGAGCATGGATTAAGCACTTCCGACGCTAGAAAGTCTCAAATCACGGAGGTCAACTGGAGGCCAACTCTGTGGATAAAACACCCTTGATAAGGATATGGATACATATTCCGGTCCACAACTTAAACTATTAATGTGCAAAATCTCAGAGACTCCCTTTTGTTCACAAAGTAAATCTTGTATACTGTAATCCAAAATGTGCATCTTAATGATATTTGGCTCATATTTCTCTCATTAGCTTTGAGAGAGAGTTCTGATCAAGACATAACAGTTAAAGATCACAGGAATGTAATGTATTAATTCTTTATGAGGTAGACTTCCCATTTACATGGAGGGAGGAAAAAAAAATTAAAAACTCTGAGGAGTCATTTTCATCATCTGTCTGCCTCCCTCAGTCTCCCTTGGCACATCCTTCACTCGCTGATAGCAATGTAAGTACTTCAGGTGTCGCTAATGTGATTATGGCACACACTCTCTCACTCACTCACACACACACACACACACGCACAAATGCAGAGATTACAAAATGTTTAATGAATGATAAAAGATACATATCAGTCAGACACAACAGGCAGAAGAGAAGGGAGAAGAGCAAAAGACAGTGAGGAAGAGGGCGAGGGATTGAGAGAAAGCGAGGTAGGGAAATAGAAAGAGAAGAAGTGCTTAGGATAGAGCTAAAAGTGGAGCAAGGCACAATAAATGTTGCATTCATCACTTTTTGATATAAAAAAAAAGTGTCTTTATAACAGAACAATGTCAGAGCGTTCTTCCAGAAAAAGTCTGTCTTTCATTTAATCTTCCATGAATAAATCTTTAATTTCTTTTCCTTTCTTTTCATGACTCACCGAGGACCGGATAGGAGAAGAGGGAAATGTTACAGATTGGCTTTATTCAAACACTCCATAAGTAAGTTATATAAAGTGTTACCATCTGCCCATTATTATCTGCTTCCTAGGAGTGAGATGCTTGTTTTGCTCCCCAGTATCATAGTGTATATTCCCATTTAGCATGATACGAACTGTTGCTTTCTAACACAGCTGTGCAACTTAGACCAAACTAGATCCCAGTAGCCAAAATAAGGGAGGATTCTGAGAAAGTGATTGTACAAAAAAAAAAAAAAAATCCCAGCTGATTTATGTTCGTTAACCAGCTGGATGAAAAAACAGGGCTGAGTGAGTGATGTAGTCTGTCAAAAAAATATGGGAAAAAAAACAACATACAAAAAAACAACAAGTAAAGCCCGACATCCCTTCTGCCAACAAGGGAAAACAAGCCTTCCTGAGTGATTCCCATTTTAAGATTGCACAACATTTTGTCTGGTGAATGCCGCCAAGGAAAGCCAGACCACCGGAGAGGCGGCATGACAGCTGAGGCTTGTGGGAAACACCTGGCTGCATATGAGAGGCAAAAGAAAGAAAGAGAGAAAGAGAAAAAACACTTTTTATCATCCCAGGAGACTGTTCAAGTGAGCGGTGGGAAATACACAGTTCACACAGCCATGATGAAGGAATGAAAAAGAGAAAGAAGAAGAAGAGAGAGGAGACTAAAGAGGAGAAAGGCCTGTCAGGAAGCATCGATGTGTGACCTCTTCCGCCTCTCTCCCTCCACATCCCTTCCCCTCTCTCTGCTCTCCTGTCTCGCTTTCACTCCTGCTTTCTCCATACGTTGTCACTTTTGTATCTCCCCGCTATATCCTCTCTTTGTCTTTCGCTGTGTTTTCCTCTCTCTGGCTGTCAGGTCTTTTGGGTCATCAGGACAAACCAAGCCCAGCCCTGATCTAATTACTGCCAGTCAATGCGAGGGTGGGAGGAGACGGGAGGAGAGAACGAAGGAGGCTATGCGCCGCGCAACTGCCACTCAGAAAGAGACAAGAGCAAGAGACGGAGACGGAGAGGGCGGCGCTGTAAATTAAAACTAGATCCATGTAAGCTGACAATAAACTGATCAAGCTGCACTGAGGTAGGAAAGTAACAGCGAGGAGGCCAGGAGACACGCTAATAGATCACAAAACAGCTCCATTTCACGAGCTGTTGAAGACAGTGCTCTTGCTCGCTAGACACCCCTTTTAAAAACGAAGAAGTGCACCATCATGACTCCCAACTTCCACTGGACTCTCAGTCTCTTCCACATCGTCGGTCCCTGCCACCTCCAGCAGTCAAAAAAACCAAAAAAAAAAAAAAAAAAAAAAAGTGCTTATTCTGAATGCTTTAATGGACTTGATTAGCTTAACCTCCTGGCTTAAGATTGACTAAGAATTTAAAATCAGCCAAAAGTGATTAAATATCCAAACCTTCCACCTGACATCTCATTTGAAGTGACCATGCAGTATATACAGTATATATAACTGCAGGGAGGTACTTCAAGAGAGTGGCACGATTTTTTAAAATATAGGTTTATTTTATTACAGCGATTAAATGAGGGGTATTGCTGTATTCCTATGGCCCAATCTCTGCCAAACAGACCTTTGTTTTGTTTGGGATCACAGTTCTTATCATTCAGCAGAAGGATTTGTCTGTCACCTTCCCCAGTCTGTCTGAACGTGCATTTGATCAGCCTGGACAGCCGCCAAATCTCCGCTCTCCCATCTCTCTCACTAACCGGCGCTGTACGATGTGTGCCTGCCCTTCGCGATGACTTTTATCACCTTGAAGGAGGCGGGGGGAAGAGGGAACAGGGAATGATGAAGGTAGGGAGGGGCATTACAGAAAGAGAGATGCATATTTTTTTTTTTTTTTTTGAGTTACAGTCAGCGGGAAGATATAGGATGCCTAATGGTCCCTGATGCAGTGCATTTAAAAGCTGGCGCATCTGTAACTCCACTCTCGTACACAGAGAAACAAGAGTGGGAGAGACAGATAGACAAAACTGTTGGAGGTGGAGGTAAGGCACACAGGAGTCAAGGGCAAAGTATCAGATAGTCCAAATAGATGAGGAGGTGTGTGTGTGTGTGTGTGTGTGTGTGTGTGTGTGTGTGTGTGTGTGTGTGTGTGTGTGTGTGTGTGTGTGTAGAAGGTAGGTCAATACAAACCAGCCCAGTGAAGTGTAACCTCATATCACCTCCCCTTGACTGAGCAGCATATCTACTGTGGAGAGAGGCTGCTAAATCTCTGAGGTATTCCCTTTTGAAAAGGTAATTAAGCTGTTAGGTATTGCACCCGGGAAGGTCGTTCCAAGCCAAATCCCACAGTAGATTAACATGGCATCACTGGACATTACTCATTTGCCTCCAAAAGGGAACATACCAAATTAGTCCATGTGGTCTGTTTTGCTGTGCAGGCTTTTTGCACAAGTTTGATTTGACCTTCGTAACCTTGGCGGCAACTTCAGCTCTGTGCCTCTGTGTTTGTGCATGTGTGTGTGTGTGTGTTTTTTTCCTTGCATAGAGGATGAGGCAAGTGGTATAGCTAAGCCAAGATATTTCAGGCACCACAGAGAGGGCACCATGGTGTATTTCAGCAGCATGATATTGGCATCAACCCCTCCCCACCGAGCACCTCTTATTCAACTCAAAGATAAAATTTCTATTTGCAATCCAAGTTATATTTGAAAGAGGAAATAAAAAAAACTACAATCATCCACATTCCTCTGTAATCTGCAAGGGGCCCAAACTTCATCTTGCAGTAATTTTCTGCCTATATAACACATTAAACCTGGTGTCCCAAAAATAGCATCGAGCAGACCGACATGTTCTTCCAAGACCCTATGTTGAGTACATCGACCAATGATCCAGATTTGTGGCTTCTATAATGTGCTGGTGGTAAAGCGATGGGGTATTTACCACTCTTCCACTCCACCAGACCTGGTCCTAACCCCAGGAATGAGCCATGAAATTACTCCATTTTGAATGAGTAGGGGGAAAAAGTGGAATCTGGTTGCAGCTGAAAATATAAATATAAAACTATTTTTTTTTTTTTTTTTTTAGGCCCCGGGGGCTTCTCCCATGATGCATTGCACTGCATTATCCACTCTGACATGAGACATTGTTACAAAGGCTGGGGCTGAGGTTTTACCGTTCACAAACGATCAGTGTCACGGGAGCGCACAGATAGGGAAATGGGAGAAAACGGTAGACATCCTCAATGCAGAGCGACTGAGGACAACGGCACATCGACTCTCTCATCGGCACGTGCGCAAGCTTCCGTGCTCATGCATATGTGAATGTGACTAGCACTCCCGATGCCAACATGAAGACTCGCAACTGTATAATCCCCTGTCTGCCTTTGTTTAGCCTGGTGGATCTGAATAAAGCTGCGAAATGTATGTATATGTGCAAACTTGGCTATGTGGAGGCTGGATTCAAAATTCAAACTGCAGGGCAACAGTGGCTCGCAATGCACAATGCAAGTCAGAGCACAGGTGGAGTTGGCATTTTCAGTTATAATTCTGCCTGTCGCTGCAGTAGTCCATCTGCACCCTGAGAGCAGAGCGCGCAGAACATGAAAGGCCAGTATGCGCAATACCAGGCCGGCCTTGTCTTCCCCTCTTTAGGCAGTGCTGTGGAGAGACTGAAAGGTTGAGAGTTGAGAAGAAAGGATGACTTTTATTCCTGCTGTCACTCTCCTCTATGACCCCCTCTGCCGCCACTGCACTTCCACAGAGACAGACAGAACTATTGATTATCCCTCACAGTGTCAGAGAACATACAATTACAGATCACTTTAGATAACATGCACACTGATGCACACGCAACCACCCACCCACCCACACACACACACATATAATCCAAAGCTGTGGGTACTCCTTCACCCAAGACCACTGGCTGTCATATCAACCCAGGCTCAAAGGAACTGCATGTTTCACTTGAGAGGATAAAAAGGAAGGATGACACAGATAAAGGGATGCGATACAGGGGTCTGACATGGTCATGCCCTCTTAAGAGGATGAAAGGGTGAAGGCCAGGGGAAAAAGAGGGCATACAAGACAGGGAGTGAGCGGATGACAAGTGACAAAACACAGAATGCGCAGAAAATTAAGTGTCAGAGCGGAGAGGGAAATGGATAAGGAGATCCACGAGGAGATGAAGGGAAAGAAAGGGGGAGTGAAGTGCTGAGGCGATGAGTTTGAGGAGAACATGGTAGGGTGCATATCTCTTGTAACCCCCCCGCCGCCCCCACCCGTCTTCAGAGCTAAGCCGGGCACATCTCTCATATGCTGGCAACATGTGGGGACAGATTAAATCTCAATGACGATCGATAATTCGGGGCTGCCTGCAACAAATGTCAGCGGAGGAGAGGGGGAGGGCGGATGCAGAGAGGGATGAAATGGAGTAATGGAAAAGGAATAGAGAGAAAAGATCACAAACGGTTCTTCATTTCACTTCATTTCACCTGCACACTTAAGCTATGCAAAATCTCTACATGTGCTGCAAACAAAACCTCAGGCTACTAGCAGATGTCTCCATTTGCATGAGAAGAAAACGAGGAATACAACGTGGAATACCAGGAGTTTGAATTTTAACCGATCATTCAGTTCACACATCAGTGCCAACTAAGAGAAAAGCCATGTGACTTTCTTGAGTCCTGTAATATTAGGGAATATGAAATTGTGGGTGTTCATATTAAAACTACACAACCCATGTCTTTAAATTCAACTAGTCTGACCTTGATACTGCTGCTCCCATCCATATATAGATGAATAACGCAAGCTGTAATTAACTAAACACGCGTAATGAGACCATTGCATAATCCCAGCAGTGGAGTCATATATAAAGCATTAATGTCTTTGAAGTGATGGAGGTCTTCATGGCACTGTGCATGTGCATCTGTGTGTGCGTGTGGTTGTGTGTCTCTGTGTATGTGTGCTCAATTTGCAGATACATTAAACATCTGTATGTATTTGCATGGTCGTTTCTATGAGATGTTGAACTAGTATTCATCAAACAAGCCTGACTAAAATGGTGTTCAGATGATCTCTGTGTCCACAGGCAGCCATTACTGTTATCATTCACAGCTCATGAGGACCTGCGACAGATCCATCCAAATTAGCCAGGCTTGGACTTCGAAATGGATTGAGGCATCAGATGAGATAAAGCGCGAAATGGGGAAATTGCATTAAAAGGTCAAGCAGGCAGAGCATAACTTTATGCATGTTTAAACAGTTTTAATTCATATTGGTGGTGCCTTCCACAAGCAGACATTAAAAAGGTTAGCCTAAACTGTATCTTGTCTGGTTGGTTGAATAATTTAATATTACAAAAGGTCAAGTACGAAACAGAAAAGACAGTTGCAGTGTAAAATTATTGATTCAAGTTGGCATCGTGTCTTAAAAGTTTTTAAAGGAACAAAAGTACAAAATTTCCCAGCTTAGACAAGATTGGCTTTTTAAATGTTTGATGTTTGTTCATTTTTCCTCTGAGCGAAATAATGTTCTGTCTAAGTGGTTCAATGTAATGTACAGTCTTTGCGCATATTAAGTTGGTCCCCCCTTTGCAGCCATAACAGCTTCCACCCCTCTGGGAAGGCTTTTGGAGCTTTGGAGCTTTGGAGATGTGTCTGTGGGAATTTTTGCCCATTCATCGAGAGGAGCATTTGTGAGGTCAGACACTGATGTTGAACGAGAGGGCCTGGTTTGAAATCTCTGCCCTGCTTCTCTTCTCTGTTCTACCCAAAGGTGTTAGATGGGGTTGAGGTCAGGGCTCTGTGCAGGCCAGCCAAGTTCTTCCACCCCAAACTCACCCAACCATGCCTTTATGGACCTTGCTAGGTGCACTGGGGCCCAGTCATGCTGGAACAGAAAAGCGCCTTCCCAAAACTGTTCCCACAAAGTTGGAATCAGAGAATTGTCCAAGATGTTTTGATAAGCTGAAGCATTAAGATTTCCCTTCACTGGAACTAAGGGGCCGAGGCCGACCCCAGAAAAACAAGCCCATAGCATCATCCCTCCTCCACCAAACTTTACAGTCGGCACAATGCAGTCAGGCAGGGAATGTTCTCCTGGCATTCACCAAACCCAGACTCGTCCATCAGACCGCCAGATCGAGAAGCGTGACTCATCACTCCACAGAACATGTTTCCACCACTCCAGAGTCCAGTGGCGGCATGCTTTACACCACTCCTTCCGTCACTTGGCATTGGGCTGGGTGATGTAAGGCTTGCATGCGGCTGCTCGGCCATGGAAACCTCTGCCATGAAGCTCCTGGCTCACAGTTTCTGTGCTGATGCAAATGCCAGAGGAGGTTTGGAGCTCTGCAGTTATTGAGTCAGCAGAGCGTTGGCCACTTTTACACACTATGTGCCTCAGCACTCAGCGACCCCGCTCTGTAACTTTATTCAACTGAGTTGCTGTGGTTCCTAAATGTGTCCAATTTGCAATAATACTGATTACAGTTGTTCATGGGATATATAGGAGGGAAGAAATTTCACAAACTGACTTGTTGTTGTTGCCAGTCTGCCTTTACAAACACCAGTGTTTGTAAAGGCAGACTTCATGGCTAGGTGCTTGATTTTATACACCAGTGGCAATGTGCCTGAATGAAAGGCCTGAGTTCAATGACTAGGAGGAGAGGTTACTTTTAGCTGGAAACACGGCACCACAGAAACAATATCATCAATATGCTTAATTAATTTCAAATAGAATAGAAGCCAATATTTTTAAAACAAGAGCCATGAGCCAGATGGACAGTAAAACAATAAAGCAATTCCAGCTATCAGACAAACAAGACTTACCGTGGTAAATTATTACAAACCAGCAATTCGCAGCAGAAAAACACAGTGCGGCTCTGAATATCCTGGTTTCTTGGGTACACAATGAAAATACCTTCAGTGATGGCCATCAAGGCCGTCCAGCACGGATCCACCATGTTCTGCCTGCTGGTCATGGAGGAACCAGCTCCGGCACATTTGAACTCTGTACATTTGCCCAGAGGGAGACGGCTGCAGTCCGTATGGGTTATAGTTAACAGAGTGGACAGCGAGTACTCAAAAAGAGGAACGCTGTGCACAACAGCATGGTCAGTCCTCTGAAACACACACCCAGCCACACACAAACCAACATGGGGTAATGAGAATGGACTAAAGTTCATTTTATACTTGCATGTGGTGTGTAAATCGATACGGTGTTCTCCTGCAGTGCCCTGGTAAAGAGAATGGGATGTGGAGGGGTTGAGCAGTCAATATTTTATTGAGCGTCCTCAAGCCCTGACCATCACACAAGTACCCTACTTTGTGTTAGTGCATGTGTGTATATATATATATGTATATATGTGTCAGCCTGCATAAACAGTCAATGTTCATAGATCTCTTTACATAATGCTACATTATAGCATAAATGTCTAACAGCAATGTGGCAAAAATAACAACTGGTCAGTAACAGACATGCATGCAGACACATGCACATGCATCCCACACACACGCACACACACAAAGACAAACACAAAGGTTACTGAATACCAAGGGGTTTGCAAACAATGATGTGAATAAATGACCATTGTGAGAGTTAGCTGATAATCTGCTCTGCCCCATCCCTAGATCCCCACAAAAAGACCAGGATGAGGGGATAAAAGAAGATAAAGAGGAATGAAAAAGAGGAGGAAATAGGCTTATAGGATGGGTGGAGAGCTGGTGAAAAAAAGATAAAAGTTAATGCACTGCAGAAGCTGAGAGGTAAACACAGAGAGAGAGAGAAAACGCAGGGGAGAGTGGAGGGAAAATGTGCCAATGAATTTGAGACAGATAGACGGGGAGAGAATGAAAATTGGAGACAGGGAGTCGGTTTGTAGGCTCGTAAGCAGCATGAATGATTATAGCAACACGGCGAGGAGTTGGGGTGGGGGATATTTTTGTCAGCCAACTAAAAATGTGGGAGCTTTGAAGTTTATGGAGTTTGTTGTGCTCCTGTGTGATGCGATCCAGGACGCTGCCTGTAATCTCTCCCAAGGGGAGGCAAAAGTGAAAAAGAAAGGAAAAGAAAGGTGGATAAAAGATGCAAAAGTTGAGGCAGGGGGCCACACAAGGAGGCTTATAGGTAATACTGTCGGGATAGGTGAAAAGACGTCTAAGTGGGAAATTGCAGTGTTGCCCTTGGCAGAAAACTATAAAACAGACACATTCAAAAGAAAACTGCACTGTGTTCCATGCATTCCACATCATTTCAACCAATAGCAGAGGATGCAAACCCAACTGTCTCTCCAGGCGTAAACTTCGCCAGGGCTCCTTTCAAAACCTGCTGTTTGAGTTGAGTTAACATGTGACAAAATCAAGGTTTTTTTGCCTAAGCAGCTGTAGCAGCAGCAGCAGCAGCAGGTGTCCTCTATGGCAGAGTGAATGGTATGTGTGCTCAATACGGCCAGCCATGTTTGGTACTGGCCCTGGAGGAACATCCTTGTTTTCAGTCTAACAGCGAGACAAATTAGCTCACACATGGGGGTGCTCCTCCATTCTGCCCATCTTTCTACCCCGTCCCCTCCCTTATCCCACCTGTCTCTATGGGGTCTCTGTAGCATGCTGCGCTGATTGGAGGCCTTTCTCTCCCAGCTTAATTGCCATGTTATCAGCTCCACTCCTGCACTGCCACTTCGCCAAGGCCTTTCAGTCAGATGGACATGCCAATTACCTCTCCTCCACACACACACACACACACACACACACACACACACACACTCAGTCAGAGTCACACAGACACTTTCCTGAGGCTGTTCTGCCCTTGGGGACCCAGGTACCATAGCAGACAGCAGTGGGCACAAAGCAGGCAGTTTGGGATATAACTGGGAACAGAATCAAAGCAAAGTGCTTTGTACCCTTATGCACACATAACAGACAAACACACACACACATACACATGAATACACATAAAGCCCCGGCAGGAGCTTCTTGTCCAGGCCAAAAGGTCCCGAGGGAACCCTTCTACTTCCCTTTCCGTTACCCCCTCCAATCCTCTACTCTCCAAACACACTCACACAGCTCTTCTCTCTTCCTGCCCTTTACTCAGCCTCTTCCGATTTATTAGCTTACCTAGCCTTTCCAACTCAACACTGAAGTCAACAGAGTGTGTTTGTAGCGCTCATGTAAAACTCTCTCTTCACATCCCAGTGGCAGGCTTGAGATTTATTCAAAGTATATCGTAAGCAGACAAACAACATTTACATCTCATAAAGAAGCAGCAGCCTATGAATGTGTTTCTGTGGGTGTTTTTTTCAGCTGTGAATTTGATAGCCTACCAATGTGAATGTTTCAGCTTATTAGTGTAATTAGATTGGCAAGCATCCATGGCTAAAATATGTATAGTAAGGGGCAGTGTATGTAGCTGATTTGAAAGCAGATTCCTCTGCTAGTTTCCTGTGGCAGCTAAATCACAGTACCCCATCACTGTCAAGAGTTCATACTCTATTAGCACTCTATTAGTAACTCTCCTAATGTTGACTTCTAATGATACCGTTTCACAGACAGCACTGAAAAGTAGAGAATGCTTTGGGCTCCACTTGCAGGCCTACAAATTAATTAACCTCAGCATGTGTGCGTGTGTGAGAGAGAGTGCGTCTGCGTTTCTACGTGTGCATGTGCGCTCGCTTGTTAACACCGACACTGCCACCTCTCATGATGTGTGCCACAGCTACTCCAGTGATTTTGCTCTAACGTAGCAGTGCGAAGGCAGCTCTCATTCTCCTTTTCTCTTTCCCTTCACTGAACCATTCCCTTATTATCAGCCAGCTACTCAGATGTCACAGACAATCACGCGTGCGCACGCACACACACACACACACACACACACACACACACACATATACAAAGGCCAATTATCCCCTAGACACATCATGTTAATGATGTGGCATTAATAACACAAGGGTGAGCAACCCTGCTTTCTCTCTCTCTCTCTCTCTCTCTCTCTCTCTCTCTCTCTCTCTCTCTCTCTCTCTCCCTCTCTCTCTCTCACACAAACACACACACAGACATACACACAAGTGCACACACTTGCACACCCTCTCTCTGCCATCATATCCACTCATATTAATGCTTTGGCTGATTGCGGGCCATTCTCACTTTAAATGAGAGAGGACAAGGGAGAGAAGCTTTATTCTCCAACCCTCAATTATTCCACTTTGAGCCAAATTAGGTGTACCTCAGCTGCCACCCACATATCCCTCCACTGTAGGCAATACAGCAGCTGCTCTCTCTGCACCGGTCACCTGTTCTGGAGGTTTGCATACCAGTTTGGAGAGTTTCAGCATTTAGAGAACTTGCCTCATCACTGGTTACCCTCATTGAAAAGCTGTTCTTTTATCCATTGAAGACACGGGCCTTCTTGTCAACTTAACACGTGACCAGAGTCAGTTTTCATCCCCTGACATCGCAGCTGAAAATCTTGTCTCTGTGCCACAGTCAGTGACTCAGTGTGCCAGTGCAAGTGTGTATGTGTGTGCACTTTTGCATGCACACAGTTTGAGCTATGTGTGCAGAAGTGTGTGTGTGTGTGTGTGTGTGTTCCTGCCAAAACCCACAGCATGCAGCGCACCAGCGACCTGATATGTAGGGCGAGACCGGAACGCTGGGATGACAGCTAAGAGCCCGCCCCCGCTAACTCTGACTGACAGCCCTGCAACCTCGGCTGACTCCCGCGACAATAGTTTGGTCTTGCCTCTACCTAAACGTCTGTCATTCCACGTTCAGTGTAACATCTATTTCTGTGGCAAAATTCTATCAAAGCCTCAGAACATGACTGGGGGACAAAGCAAAGCTAGACAAAATGGAATGAGAGGGAATGGATATTGTTTTGGGCGATATATGGGGACATTGACAAACTGATGGCTGCTTATCCCTTAAAGCAACTGTCAAGATCTGCACAAGTCTTACATTGCCCCAGGTGCTAGTGCAGAGCCAAAAGATACGTGGCTTTATCAGTGCAGAATATTTTTTGCCTTTCAACGCTACCGTCACTGTGACCAATGGGGTGCTTAGGAAACTACATCTCTCTGCCTTTGTCTCCTGTACTCTTACAGGACAAATCCCTCCTAATCTATAGGATAAGGTACACCAGCAGCATGCTCTCAGTGGATTTCAGCAAAATCAGGTTAAAAGGGTGCAGGCACTCAGGAGAGAGAGAGAGAGAGAAAGAGAGAGGGAGAGAGAGAGAGAGATGTTGTGCTACAAAGATTGCAGAGTCACAGCTAGTTTTCCAACTGTCATATGGCATGAGGAAGCAAAGGACCAAAGCAGCGGATCAAAACAACCATAAATACAAAGGCAGAAAAAGGGAAAGAGACCAACACAGAGATGTAACAGAGATATAAATGAAGAGTCAAGATGGAAAGTAGATAGGGAATCAAAGAGGAGGAGTCAAGGTGAATGTTCCTGTTGAGCTGCACTTGTGCTGAGTTTAGACATGGATGGAGGGATTTTAAATCCAAAACAGATTAAAATAAAATCCTTTCTAATATTGACATCTTAAATATGATTTGTAGATGGTGGAAAGCTATGTCAGACAAGCGATTGACTGTCACATCTGTCTGTTTGGCCTCAATCTGTTAATGAGAATGAATCCTTAAATGGGGAGTCGCGAAGGAGCGTGTTAGGTCTTGGGTTTACTTAAAGGGCTTTCCTGTATTCAGCATTACATTAAGACAGGCTGATTCTCAATGTCATTTGTGAACATTTTATCTATCTATCTATCTATCTATCTATCTATCTATCTATCTATCTATATGACAGATAGATAGATAGATAGATAGATAGATAGATAGATTCTGTCTCTCATCCACAAATATCCAAGTGGTTGGAATACAAATGTTTTATAAATGTTTACAGTATGCGTTTGCCATAAGCATGGACATAAGAGGCGCTTCATGCTTGGGCCATATGGCTCTTTCATATCTCAGTGAGAGCCTCCCCTGGGTTGAGTGAGTGTGGGAGGGAAAAGGGAAAAGTTTGTGAAGTGAAAAACTCACATGTTCAATCAGCACGCATGGGAGTGTGGGATTGATGTGATTGGCGAGGGGATTTTTTTTAAATGCATCTCTGGAGAGAAACCATAGGAGGATGAGAAGAGCACAAGAAAGAGTGCAAGAGAGAGAAGAACAACAAAACGGATCCAGTTGACTGCTTGAGAGAGAGAGAGAGAGAGAGAGAGACAGCTTTCAAAATATCCTGGTGTTTATAGTCTATTTGTCTACAGAGAGAGAGAGAGAGAGAGGGAATAATGAAAAGGAATACGAAAAAGAGACGAGGTCAGCGAGAGGTGCAGGGGAGAGGGAAAACATAACAAATGCGGCAAATGTGTGAGCAAATGTGGGAAAGTGGGGAGGATGTTAGTTCCAGAGGTTAAAGTTAGAGAGCTGGGAGTCAGAGAGAGTTGAGCTGCATTTAAACAGCTCTCGCTCCCCACCTAAGCGGTGGAGCTGACACGCTGACACTTGGCTGCCTATTGACACGGTAAATTGAGGGCCCATTCGAGCTGCACTGTGACAGTCAGAGGAAGCCATGCTCTCCGTATATTCACAGGACACTATTACACCCAACACCAGGGCAATGAGCAAGAGAGACACATACTGGGAGAGAGTGGATTAAAGGGAGGGACAGAGAGCTATGAATGCAACTGAAGGTGAGCAGCATGGAGGCAGGATGAATAAAAACAGTTTGAAATATAGACTGGGAGGCAGTGAGAGAGAAAGAGCCAAGAGACAGGGGAACAGCAGAAAGGCTGATAAGAGGAAAGGATAGACAGTTCGCAAAATTGATTTCTATTTTTGGGACGTGTATGACCGATGGGTGGAACACGTGAAAAATGCTTATTCTCAAAGTCAAACAAACATGCCTCCACACACACATACTTAAACATGCGTCAGTTTTATATATTCATAAACACCATCTTAAATGCAGACCTAACTTGCCACAGATCATGGTGCTGGACTGCAAGTGGCAATGTAATTGCTTTTCGGGTGGATGAACGTGACTTGTGCTCCTGAGTGTGCCAGGATGTCTATCTTGTTAGGGTGTAACTGAAGCCATTAGCCATTTGTTTTAATGGGCAATCTGCACCAGAGGCTCCACTGACCCCCAGCACTTTGTAGGAGGGGCAGGCCAGCCCATTAACAAAGAGTGAAAAGCTCCAAGCTTACCCTATCACACATGGCCACACTTAATTAGACTGTTTGTTTAGCAGATTCTAATGGCGGGGATAGTGACTTGGGGAAAAGGTCGGCTGCTCTCCTTGAAACTGCTGCCTGAAAGACATCTGGCCAAGGATGAGTTGGAGGACACTGGGATATTAGTGGATTGTGGCCTCATTGCGTTCAGCGCTATCTCATTTACTCAGGACAGATGGTGATGATGGGGAGCAACAATGGACAATATTCATTATAGTCACTTTGGATAAATGGTAAATTGTGTCATAACAATTCCGCTGACATAATTAGGATCTAAAATATAAATGTACGAATTTTTCATCTGAGAGGTGGAAGCACATTGATTACATTGATTGTGTTTATGTGTGTGGCAGGGTGAAGGAATTATACAGAGAGCGCAGAATGGAGACATTAATAAAGCAAGAGTCAGAAAATTGAGTTTGTACGCAATAAGTCAGTAAGTAATGGCGGGGTGATGCGTATGTGAGGGAAGCAACCCCTGTATGAAATTATACTTAATTAGTGTAAACCTTCAGAAATATTAAATCTCTCTTCTTAATCTCTCTCCACCCTTGCAGCCCCTCTCCCTTGCTCCCTCTCCCTGTGCAGAGGGCTAATTAAAGGAGAGAAATTGGATATGGGCCTATGCGCACTCTAATTCAGAGGGAGGAAGGGGACGGAGGAGGAAGAGAGGGAGGGAGGGATGGAGGGAGCTGCGGGTGACAAAGTTGGACCTGGGATGAAGGAACTGGACCAGAACGATGAGACCTTGTCACTTCAGGAGAAATTAGTGGGACAGGAAGGTTACAGTGGGGGCGGACTGGATGAGACAGCTGAAGTGGGACCACCACAACCCAATGTCTTCCAACACAATGCCAAGAATGCTTTAGCCCTGCCTCTTATGGCACTTTGTTCCCATTACTCCAGTGTTGTTTTATATTGACCTGGACTCTCCTCTTTTTCCAATGAATCAATGTCTGTCAGGCCCATGGGAAGAGTGTGTAAATGTTAACCTACTGACTCACCCTCTGCCAGGGGTCAAAATAGTCATGTGGATGCTCTAAGAGCACTACAGACACATCCATTAGAGTATGGGGTCATTCAAAACATTTCCCTCAATCAACACGAGCTCTCAAATGAACATCCAAGGGGCTGAGGGTTACTGTGGTTAAAAGGTGACTTGTTCCAGAGGAGCTTATCACTCTTTGTTTTCATTTATTCCTTTGTAAAGCGCTTTTAAACTGGCCATTAGTTATTATGCATGAGTTCCTTCTTAAATGTCTGTCTTTTGGGGGAGCTATTTAAGGGCACTTTCCTATCCACTTTTCAGCCTTTGCAGTTGATTTGGGGAATTTCAGATACCCTGCTATTCTTGACAAAAACACCAATTCTCTCCCTCTCTGGTTATTTTGTCCTTATCCTCCCCCTCTGTGTCCTGTATCCAGGGGCTCAGGCCAGATACAGCGGCAGAGCTGGGCTGGGTCAGAGAGTTGATGATAGATGACAGGATGATGTGTGAGCGGTGTAAGAGGATTGTGTAGGCAACATATCTGGACTAAATAATAGTTGTAATGATTTACACCCGCCCTGCTGTGAGAGAGTATGGTGAGGATGATGATGGACAAGGGGAAAGAGGTTAACATCTCCCCCCTCTCTCTCTTTGACACACAATCACTCTTCTATGCCACTATGACTGAGATGGTTAATTCCAGGAGCAAAGTATTACCATAGATATTGTTTTACAACAGAAGCCAAAAACACATTTGCCTCCAACAGCAAAAGGAGCCAAATGGACAGTGTCTCCTGCAGGCAACGTCACACAAGCCAGCAAAACAACAAAGGGTGTATTTGTCTGTGTAAAGCTAACACTCACCCCCCTATCCCTCACCCCCCAGTGGGGTGCTGGCTCCTCTCCTGTTTCATCTGCATGTTCACACAAACACAAACACACACATGCACATACACTGTGCTATACACAGACACACACACACACACACACACACACACACACACACACATGCACTCAAACAGACTGGAATCTTGTGGAATAGCAGGAGTGCCCCACTAGAAGGGGCATTATTACACAGCTGAATGAGCACACAACGGTATGATTTGTTCAGCACAGAGAGAGTGTGTGTTGTGGCTGTGGGGGTTTGGAGGAAAGGGTTAGGCCTTTAGCCACGGTCTGGAGGGTTAACAGCTCCCTGGCTGTGCAAACGGTTAGATCAACACCGAAAAACCAGTACGGAGAGACACCATACAACAGCCAACATGCAGTAAATATTGGAAAGGTTCTACATCAAAAATGAAAAAACCCCAAGGTACTTGACAAGGGAATCGATTTAAAACTCCTTTAAAATAAGGCTATTATGCTAAAAAAAAAACACTGACAACACATGCATATTTTAGACACCCTCATCAGGGTGCGGTATCAAACAGCCTTCCTTGTATAAGGCTTTGCCTGTTAAGTCACATGCTTGTTAGGAATCATAATTAGCACAAATAATTTTTTTCACCCCTGAGTTATTAGTAAGGATAGCATTGGTTATTCTTGTGCCAGGCAATAATCTATACATTATTTTCTTTTAACCTTTAACAGTGGCACAGAGAACACAGAAATATATAGGCATTTGTGATCTCAGTGTTCAAATTTTTTAACATGCTAGCCCTATTTAATAAAGGCTTTTTAAATTTATTTCACAATCAAGTGCCTTGGATTTTGTCATCTTTGGAGACTGTGTTATCCCTTACCCAAAGAGCACCAGCTGAGGCTATGAACCACACCCAAGAAGCCTTCTATGCGATTCTTTATGATATATATCAACTTTTCAATAATTTGGACTGAAATTCACCAGTCAGCAGTTCAAAAACATAAATCATCCCATCTTCAAAAACATAGCTATTTTGTAAACAAAGGTCTTAAAGTAACTATACACTTGACAAGAAACCCGTAATATACTTCCCTATCCTGTACGCCATTATTTTGAAAGAGTGGGCATGAGTTGTTTTTTTTTTTTTTCCAGTGGAGGAAAATGCATCTTGGAACCATTCATTTTCTTCATTATGTTGTCATCTGCATGTCCCTTTAGGAAAAAAAATCCTATTTGATCCACTTTCAATGGGAGATGTCACATTTCTCCACATCTGTCAGTCCCCTTCCTACTCACATGTCCATCTTGAAGCAGGCAGTCAATAGACACCATCCACCCTCCTAGAGCTGCCTGTCTACCCACAGGCACACACAGAGAAACGGGGAGAGGCTATAGATGGATAAAGGGTTTGTTTTTGGATTCTGACCCAGCTGCATGCCTGTCTCTGCTCTATGTGGGCCTGTCAAGATGAGGGTGAACATTTCTTGTTTCTTGCTCTCTCTCTCTCTCTCTGTGTGTGTGTGTGTGTGTGTGTGTGTGTGTGAGTGTGTGTGTGTGTATCAGCAGTATATGGATGGATGGAAGCCACCCTGGCATTCTCCGCACCAGCCCGTCTCTTTGAATATCTTGCCTGCTGGGCTTAGCCAGGCCTGCCTTTTGGAGTGGACACACACACACACACACACACCCCTGGCTGGCTTTTGAGTCGTCCCATGCCCATTCCCTGTGTGAAATAGAGAATGAGCCATGCTGCACTCATTCCTCTCTCCCTCTCTCTCTCTCTCTCTCTCTCTCTCTCTCTCTCTCACACACACACACACACACACACACACACACACACACACAAACTCAAACTCTCTCTCTCTCTCTCTCTTGAAGATATTTGCACTCCTGGATGATGTGCAGTGGACAATACAGTGGACCAGCAGCATCATTTGTATGGCTGCTTATCTCAGATATGACAATGCAGCCAGATGTCCTGGACGATTTAAGCAGACGTCTGACAAATTTCATCCACTCTGAGCAGTGAAACAAGGAGAGAACATAATTACATAGTGTGGCTTAGTGTGCAGCAAGCAGCAAGCAAGAGAATGTGAATCTCTCTGCAATTTGCATTGAGATGAGACAAAAATGGCTATTATCTAATCTTAAATGCAGAACACACCTTGTAACCGGTAGTGTCACAGGCCTGTGGCTGACAGCCTGCCTAATACTGCCAGTGCAAGCTCCTGACATCCAGAAATCAATGTTAGAATTACCAGTCAAATCCAGCTGTTATACCCCTATGAAACAGAGGTTTGCAAACTGGGATTGCAGGGATGATTGATGGAGCTCCTCTCCGACAAAACGAGGAATAGTTTAATTTTGCTGTTATTTCATTGGAGGATAAAACTGTGAGTGAATGGTGTAAAAACGTCTCTTGCAATCTTTTTGTTCAACAGTTATTTCCCACTTCTGGTATAAACAGTTATCCAATTCTGTAAACAACTCCTCAGATGGAAGTCCTTCAGACAGAATTTCATCCATTGGGCACGCATGGCCAAACATGTACCTATTCATATGAAAATATTGGGAAACCTCTGTGCTAAAAGATATATAGCTATAAGTTGTAACTGCAATCCAGCCCTCTTCAAGCAGTGCCACAGTCTTTTTGGACCAACACTCATTAAAGTTTTAAATGGCACACCACACTGTCAGGGAAGCGTCAATGCCTAAGGCACTGACTAAATTAATGATGCTTAAGTAAACTATGGATTAATTATAGATAGCCCAATGTGTCACCAGGCATATATGCATAACTGACTGAGTGTCCTACCTGCAGCCATGCTAATGAAGAGCTAACCTGCATGAGTACACATGGACAGATGGAAAACAGACTTGGTACTGCACTGGGGCTTTCACTCACATTATTGTACTTGAGAGGAGAGGGGGATCTGCTTAAGTTCCACAGCAAAAAAAAAAAAAAAAAAAGTCTTACTCATATTCAGAGGCTTATCATAAAGTGGATTTTGTCACAATGTAACATAAGTGTATATAATCTAATGAAGCAAGTCATTTCTTTTCCATTGCTCATCAAACAAACATTTGAAAGACAAAGAATGCTGCCTCCTCATTATTATTCCTTAGCAGGCTACTGTTATGGCTGATTAATGTGTCCAAGTAAGGCAGGGGGTGGTATTAAATATAAATAGACCATGTAATGGAAACATTGAAATTCCACTGTAGTTCTCTCTCCTGTTCCACACACCAAAATATTTCGTAAGCCACCTCGCCTCAATGCCACCTACATTGAAAATAGTTTCGAGTATGAAATCAAACAATAAACAGGTCGCTGTCCATTTCAGCACCACGCTGTGGCTACTTGGCTCGTTCATAAGTTTCTGAGAGCGGATTGTGTCAACTCCAAGTCAAGCAAAGGAGAGAGTGGAGTCTGATTGTAGTCATGACAGCTTCTGTCAAGATTACAAAAGCAAAGTGACAGGCTGAGATTTCGGTCCATGATATCAGTCAATGCAAGGCTCATCATTTCAAAATCCCGCTGTGCGAAAAACATAGCATGGAATTAATAAATTATTAATGCAGAGCCATGTGAACCTGGATCGTCTTCAGTGCATCCTGACATGCCGTTTGGGGGCATTAGTTATACACTCCGTTTTATGCCAGATTGCCAAATGTCATAAAGCTTCATGGATTTTTTTTTTTTTTTTTGTATAAATATTACATGACTATAATAATAATACCATATGCAATTTTAAATATATAAACATAAAGTAAGGTGAGGTTATTATAACTCACTTCTGAGTCCAACAGACACACTATAAGTTACTGTGTGAATATTACAGGCTTTTTTTTTTTTCGTTCGGGTAGTCCAGTGAAAGAAAAGGCGCTCTTACCGTCCACAGCCATAGTCGGTCTCAGCGTGTATCTCTCCGTGGTGTCAGCAGGACTCTCCCATGCTTCTGCCAGACGGGAAAAAAAATGTACCAAGTGTAAGGATAAAGCACGCCTTGGCTCCTCTAGCCTACGTGAGCATGTAGTCAGCTTTCACTATAGTCGCACTGAGAAAAGAAGCCTCTCTCTCTCTCTCTCTCTCTCTCTCTCTCTCTCTCTCTCTCTCTCTCTCTCTCTCTCTCTCTCTCTCTCTCTCTCTCTCTCTCTCTCGCTGCCATTTGTTGTCCTGGAGCCGGGAGCAGCCCGCTATCAAGCGGCTCCCCTCTGAATCTCCGCCCCCTTTTTCGTACCTGACCGCAGGGAGACAAAAGGTCATTACGCCGCGACACCAGCTGTTCCTGGGTCCAGACTGGCTGCTGCGCCCCCGCCCCACCACCTTCATCTTTCATTATTATGGCAACCATAGCTTAATGTCCAATGATCGGTTACAATAGAGGCACTCACTGACTTGGGATAATTTCTTCCTCTTTAGTCTGAGAGGAAATTAGCACAAAAATGAAAGGACATTTCACACTGTTATGCAATAGGCTTCCACAGAAAAACTAACTCCTAATGTGAAGTTACAACAAACACCACAGATTGGCCTACTGTAAATCATATTTATAATAGGTATGATTTCATTTTATTTATGATGTTGTTAATCATAATATTGATTAGTTTTCTACAGTCGTTGTGTGCTTCTTAACTTATGGCCCATTTTTCTACATCTTTTACAGTGGCAATAAATGACAGCACTTGGTAGCTCAAGATGAAGAAGATTAACTTGAATACCAGTAGATTTGTCTCACCAGCACAGTGTTTCATAACCACACAACAGTCTTTATTGCTGTACTTAAGGTGATGACTGCATCGAAATGGAAGTGGGAGAGCAGAGAGGTATAGAGCATGTGTGGGCTACCAAACACACGCATGCATGGCCTATATGCACAAACCAAGAAGACAACACAAGAAGGAGATCCATTCGCTTGATAGAAGACTGAATGCTAGCAGAAAATGTTACAAGCAGCTATAGCCTGCAGACACCCACGCCAGCAGCTATTTGTCAGTCAAACAGCCAGGCTGCACTTCAAAGCAGAGAGTTTGGGAGCAAACTGTGAACGTGTCTTTGTCAATGTAATCTCACCACATACCCAGCTAATTGATTCTGCTGGGTTTCAGATGCACGCCGACTGCCGAGTGTCAGTGCTTTTTTTTTTTTTTTTGTACAACAGCACATGTGTCCCTGAAAGATTTAAAGAAAGTCCATTGGTCTGTGTGCAGCAGAGGGAAGGACAGCCGTCCCCAGAGCCAAGGGACGACATCATCAAAAGGCAAACAACATGGAACAAAGGACTGGCTTGCCCACCAAGGCTTCAGCAGAACATGATGACTGAGCGAAAACATCACACACTCACTTGTACTTATACGAGCATACATGACCATACACACAGACCCCCTATTAAGTTACATGTGTACCACACCCATGGATACACACATACACACAGAGAGAGACACAAAAACCCACACAATTTTGCACACACCTACCCATACTCTTAGAAACAGAGTTTAATTTAGAAGTGTGCAACTGTGCATCTGGAAGGCACGTTTTGTCCCGTGAAAAATTAAGCAGTCAAAGCTTGTATCTTTACTTCAGAAGATGGCCAATGCAGTGAATAATGAATAGACTGGGACCTGCAGAGATCAAGGGGTTGGATTTGCTGAGTTTGGGTGCATGGGGTGTCAAGAGGAGGAGACGTATAGATAATATATGCTGAACTCCCATGGTAAGAAATGTTTATTTAGTATTTTGTGGCAAAACTAGAATAAACATGAGGGAATATGATCCACAGGAAGGAAAAGTGTTGTTTATGTTCATTCTATATTCTGTACTCAGAAGATTCCTCAGAGTGTTTGGGCAAAGCGTCTCCTCCGTGACATAAAGAGAAGAAACTGCGGGAGGGGAGCAGGATGTTGATTGATGGGAATTCAACGGGTACTTTGATGGTGGCAAGACTCTCCCTAGGGCGTAGACATTGTGTTGTGCAGCTAACAGATGATTAGATTAAATTTTTATTGTCATGTCATCACATATGGTCTGCCATCATGCCAAGAGACCTCTGTTCAACACAACACACACTAGCGAGTGAATGTGTGCACTCAAACACACAGGTCAGCATTTTGATTTTTATATTTTGGCTGTAATGATCAAATATGCTGTGCTGTTTGTAATGAAAACAGGCAGGATCTGGACTTCAGTCACTGCAGATAATGGAGCGAAGATGTATTCAAGGCCAGATTGCGCCTGATTATATTAAATGAACTTCTTGGTCTTGTGCAAGGGCTCTTGTCAAAGCGAGAAAAGAGAGAGAGAGAGAGAGAGAGAGAGAGAGGCAGAAAGAGCGAACAAACACAGCATTCCCCTCTGAGAAGCATAGAGAGGCTATTGATACTTGGAGTGTGGCATCAGCCTTGCCAAAGCTGGTGTCCTGGTGAATGGCTGCCACTAAGTTGGCAGGGCCGAGGGCCAGTGCCAGATAGAGCAGGGGGAAAAAATGAAAAGAAAAGAGCAGCTGAGGAAAGAGTGAGCCGACCTTGGGTTCATCTAAATGGTCAGAGACAGATGGGAAAGGCTGTGAGACTGAAAGAGGTTGCATTTCAATAGTCTCTCAACAACACGTTAGATTCCTCTTTTGCTTGTTCTTAATCTGATCTGAAAGAGAGGGCTTTTTCAGGTGGAAGTGAAAGCAATCTAATGAATTCCCACAGGAAGGTATTTACTCCACTGAGATGAGCACAGATGATAGAGAGGAACCCACTTTATAGTGTTGAGTCGTGGCCCTGAGCTGTTTTCCTAATCAGAGACCTGAGGGACTTTTCTTTAATTCTGCACACATAGTGAAGAGAAAAGGCATGGTCCCCACTCTGGATTTATTCAGGAAGTGGAGCAAGAGATGACAGAATCTATCTGCAAAATATATTCCCCTCGCCACTCCCCGATCATCACCTCTTGCCTCTTGCTCGGCGCCCTCTGTGCATGTGTTTGTGTGTATGCGCATTTTTTTTTGGATATGTGTGTGCTTGGGTATGCACATGTGCTCAGACGGGGAGAGCAGGGGAGAGGAAGGTGATTCTCATTCCGCTCACTTTCAGATCCTGACCTCACTCCTATGCAAATCACCGCAGTGTAACAGGCTGTGTCTGAATCTGAGCTTTGCCACAAACACAAACTTGTACGCGCACAGGGTGTACCATCACCATGTACCGGTTCATTCACGCACATACATACACATCCGTAAACAACAACTCTCTCTATCTCTCCCCTTCTGTCTCTCAGTGTCTGTCTGCCTCTTTCCTTACCCATCACAGTCCTCTGCTCCACTGAAATTCTTTTCCTGCATAGCAAAAGCCTTGCTCAGCCGAACAAGAATGTCATCCTGAGCCTATGGCTGGCTGTCATTGTTTTCTTTGACACTGTAGCATAAAGGCAAGTGTTTTGATTTGTGTGAGAATGTGAGTGAGTGAAAGAGAGAGAGTGATGTGGTTGATGTGGAAAGTTGACTTTTTCTTTGTGTGTTAGGGTTAGAGATAGGCCTGTATCTCTGCCAGTTTGCATGTGGCAGGCGAGTTGGACTGGGGTCACCTGGGCAGATGGACAAAACAGCACCGATTAACTCTTTCTACACTGACTGATGAAATAACTAAGGGAAATCACTATCATGGGTCCTTTCTTAACATATCACAGTGTTGAATTATAGCTCACTTCTGCTCATATTAGACTGAAAATCCATGAGATTCACATTTTGGATTTGTGGCCACACTTTTGATGATAAGTGGTCATTGCCCTAGGTGTTTAGTACATTTAGACACTGGCCTGGCATAATAAAGACACTCACTGTAGACAGCACATCATTAACAATAGCTAAACCTGCCAGTCCAAAAGAGAGCCAGTCATGTCTGCATTGCATAGCATTTTGGCTTTGAGATGGTTGCTTAACTTTCTAATGCACATGTTGCCTTCCTCTGATCAGTTCATAATTTTCTTGGAGTTTCTTGAGCAGATGAAATTAGAGTTTCTGTTGGCGGTGCTCTTTTGTTTGTCTGTTTGGGCATATTGGTGGTCACTGGTCACAAGCTCCTCTTATGTATATTCATTCCAAACAAACAACTGCTGTTGCTTCTATAAAGATAAAATGCATCACTGCCCATGTGACAGATTTTTTTTTTTTTTTTTTTTTTTTTTTTTTAATTTTATTGGAAAGAGGGACACCACCACAGGCATGTAGATCAACAACTGTAAAGGCTTTCATGAACTTGATAAAAGTTGAGAAAAGCTGAGTGGCAAATGAGGGTGTGTATATCTATATCTATATATCTATATATATATATATATATATATACATATATATATATATATATAAACTTGTGTTGTTAATTTAAATTTGTCAAATTCATGAAAGGATCATATGTTGTTTATTCCTGCAGCACACAGCTGTGGTATAATCCTTTAAACACTGTTATCTACAGTAGAAACTGATAAACATATGCTACAGTAGAAAATAAAGTACTCCGCTCTCTGGAACAAGCTCACGCCTGTCATTTATTGTATTATCTCCTTCTAAATTTTTATTATTCCCTTGACAAAGCAACATTTCTGTGAATACAAAACATTAGAAATGTGGAAAAATATCAGACAATTCCGTCAGGCAATGGCTGAAAAAAAGACAAAGAGGAAGCAAAGACAGAGATTTTCTGGCAGATGAAACAGCAGACAAGACAACGCTGCCTATGCTCGCTTATTTTTTTAAAAGGAAAAAAAAGACTTCCATCTCTTTGTGTTGGTTCCCCAGGGATGACTCTGATTGGAGAGAGTCCAACTTTGTTCAGGCTTCAAGCTTCTGAGTAATGGCAGCATGCCCTCTCTCTCTCTCTCTCTCTCTCTCTCTCTCTCTCTCTCTCTCTCTCTCTGTCTTCTTCCTTATTGTGTTACCCATTCATCTCTCCTCTCACTTTCTATCTCTCTCTCTCTGTCTCTGTGTTTTGCCGTCCATAGCTGTCAAAACTTATCTCAAACATGCAGGGAGTCTCACCTCCTCTCCTCTCCTGCCCGGCAAGCCTAAGTCAGTACAAACAAGAAGTGTGCCATGGTCAGATCCATTGTGGCCAAGTCAGACAGCAGGTCGGGTGAGCAGCTCTAGTCAATAATCTCATTTATCTGCTCAGTCATCTGGAGAAAAAAAAATCATCTCTACTTTGGCTCTTCTTGGGTCTCTGGCTTTTAATCTATAGTCAAAGAAATATGAAAGCCTCACTTGAATCAATCGGGTGCATTCACTTGAGCTCTTTTCTGTTCTCCTGCTGAAATAAACTGAACGTCCGCATGGTAGATTGCAACATAGTGGCACAAGGACGCTGTGATGTCAGGTAAAAGCAAAGAACATGCTATTGCTGTCAGTTTGGTGCTACTGTATGTGCCCCTGTAAATTTCTGGCACACAAGTCTTTTCCCACAAACTCAAGGTGACCTTACCAAACAGGGGTCCTTGTCTTGACACTGCAATAAGCCTAATGGATCATGTTCAGTATGATTGATCCCACATGCATATGTGGGATCAATGGCAACTCCCAATTTCTTACTTGTACAGTATCCCAGTTTGAGTCCCAGACTAATTATCAGGCTGTCCTTATTCAAAGCTTTGTTGTTGTGCTATGCTCAGTGGATCAATGAAGTTCCATTTAAGCATCTCTCACCTAGAATAAATAAATACATAAAAAATACTAAGGCTGGCTACTCCTATAAGAAGGCCCTAATACCAATTTGGCATTGTCCTTTCTCAAGGACACAGCGCTTTGTTTCAGAATAATATACACATAATCAGCACTAAACAAATCATTAATCCTCTCAGGACTTCCTTCCACATATGAACTCGTGCTCTGAGCACATACCAGACTGCTTTGAACTAAGAGATGGTAATTGAGTTTAGCATGTGTGGGTAATAGTGAAAAATGATGATGTCCGTGTCCTATTTTTCAAGTTTTTCTTTGCCCACATTATTTTGTCGAATATAATGAGCTGAAATTAATTCACAATGCTGCTCCGGCAATAAGAATGATATGACTGTGATTCTGTCTGGTTGTGTGTGTGCATATGTGTGTGTGTGTAGGTGACAAGTGTGAGTGTATAGGTGATGCACAGGCACAAAATCCATACATCAACAAAGCTATCTTGTGTCTGCCAAAGCCTTGTCTAAACATAGCTTCTTGCTGTGTTCCTTTCTTGTACACAGCAGCTTCCTCTTCATCAATATTTCCTGGGATCTTTCACCTTCAAATTCCCTGCATATACCTATTATTTGCACCCACCCATCTCGCTCCATGTACGTCCTACATTTATGTTTATTATCATAAAGTGGATGTCCGCTGTGACATGGAGAACAGATAGTCCACTGGCCCTCCGTTCCATCCCATGCCATATGTACTGATAAACAGATTAAAGGCAGTGATGCATCCATGCAAACTGGCACACACATGAATGGATACATATGTAGAAACAGATTATATAAATTCTATGCATGCAAGCACTCACTCACGCGCACGCACACATGCCCACATGCGCACAGCCACTCAAGCCTTGCTTATATTCACCCGTTACACACACTCTCAATCATCTGTCATATATCACCATAAAGTATTATTTACAGTATAAAATCAATGATATTTTTATGAATCACCATCATGCAAAATGTAATCCCATCCAAATGAAGCGATTACTCTTTGTGAAAGAGGGAAAAAAAGTGGGCTAAGCCATTAAAAATGATTGTCTTTGAGCTTTGCTGAAACAGACAAATCACACTAATAGCTTAGACAGAGGAATTATTATCTTGAGTTTGCACATAGTCCTGCCAACTGTATGTGCTAAGAAGTCTTTTTGATGTGACTGCTTGCGTTTACACTGCTCCAAATATGATTTCACCTGAGTTTGGCCTTCCTGCATTTGGACAAATCAGATGTAACAACCATTGTAAATAAATCATCAACCACCATTTTAGCTCCTTTGAGACCCTTGTTAAGATATCCTAGATAGAAGATTTATATAATGCAGAAGGACTTCAAAGATACTCTTTTCTGAGGTCTTTATTCTGCACCCTGTTTCCTGTGCACAGCTGCATTTAGAGGAACCATTGCCAACTGTTTCATGGCAGCATATCAAAGGAAATGATGATAGTGTGATCCTGGGCTAGACCACTGTTTCTCTGTCAGCCTTCACGACCCCCAAGCAGACATCATCTATTCTCTCTACTGCTGAAGAAAAAAAAGCCACCACGACTGTATACTTGTGTGTATGTGTGTGTGTGTGTGTGTGTGTGTGTGTGTGTGTGTGTGTGTGTGTGTGTTAATGTGTGACAAACAAACTCCTTTTCTTTGATACAGTGTAGCCACATATCTCTTCCATGGCAACGTCCGGTCTAGCTCCCACAGACAAGGTACATCCAAAGGAGATACACAAAATTGCAAAGAGACCCACAGAGTCTTGTTTCCCTATTTGTATGGTGTGTGTGTCTAACCCTGTCTGCAGAAAGAGGGGGGATGTTGTGTCTCACAGGTGATGCACAGTTTTGTTACACAAGCACGAGAGGTTATCGGTTTATGAGGAATCCCTGTGTTTTGCCAGCTGGATTTAACAGTGTGATTTCCTCTTTCTGTGACCCATCTAGCTATGGATGAGTCACAAGAGAGGTGAATAAATTCCTTTCTTGTGCAAATTAAACAGGGGACTAGATGTGGACGTGGACTGGGCTGTGAAGGATTTTCTCATTATTAACATTAGCCAGTATAACTAATGAGTCATTTATCACTAATGAGATTGACCCGAATCACTCATCCATAGTCGACTCTGATGAGCAAACTGATAGACAAATGGTAATATCTGTATAATCTGGTGGAGTTTTCTGCACCGTCTTTCTCTGATACACTGCCAAAGAAAGTCACTCATTATGGCAGCAACTGTATATGATTTCAAAAATCCTTGGCTTGAAATGAAGTGATATTTGAAATGATCTTTGAAATGATCACAGAAAAGTAAAAGAGGCCCTTGGCTCTGGCTTGGTGAAATCAAGCCTGTTGAGTTGTGCTTCATGTTTAAATTGGTCCTTGGCTGTGTGAGCTATATATCTCCTAATGTGTCTGACAGCCCATTTTCATCATAACATCTTCTCCCAGGAGTGAAATAATGTCTGCCCTCCAGGCGATGTAAATGAAGAAAAATGAAAGGCCTGAGCCAAGGCTCAGGCTGTGGATGGGTGAAGTTAAACGTGACTGAAACTAATTGATGTATGGGCACACTTCATCTCAAGGGATGAAACCCAGAAATGTCATATTAGAATGTAATTACATTTATTGCAGTCTCCTGTCTCATGCTTGAATATAGACTGTCCAAAACCGGCATTTTTATTGTAAGATTGGCTATAGTTCTAATACACTAACATGTCTGTCAAAACTTAGCATTGCCGATATCAAAGTACAATCACTTTTAAAAAGGTGCCATCAACTCGACATCTAAATAACCTCTCAGATGAAACAGGATGAAACCCACTTCAATTTTGTCATCACCTTCTCTTACTGAGCTTCAAAGCATGCCTCAATGAAAGTGCAATAACAATGATTTTATAGTAAAGTACTTTCCACACCTTTCAAACATAAGAGGTCTCCTAATGCCGTGAGATTATAGAGCCGGGGGAAGTTCATAAACCATGAATTATGCTACCTTCATAATATGATGTTATTTATTTATTTACTAATATAAATTCAAACCCTTCATATGTACCACCAAGCACATGGGATTTGTTTGCCTTCAGGGCTTTCTGCCGGAAAGGCTGTCTAACCTAGCCCTACCACTACCCTACCCATTCTGGCAGAAACAGAGAGGAAGTAGAGAGGCTTTCTGGCAGAAATGCTCCCTGGCAGAAAGCACTGAAGGCAAACTTCTCCCACAACCTACCACCAACTGGTTCAGGGGTCCCTGTAAGGCTCTCTGGGAAAGGAGGAAATGAGACACTGGCCAATGATATGCACAATGAACATGTGTTGATTAATCAAGTTAAATAAATTACCAAAGCCGTTTTATGTCCAGTTTCAGTGTGAATATGTTCCGTTACATAACAATTTTGCATTAATGAAAAAGAACATTGCATCCTATAATAATGCTATAATAAAGTAAGATACTGTGTCAGTATGTATCACAACATCCCTCTTATAACACTGATACCAAATGATAAAGAGATATGATTAGGTCACTTTAAACCCACTATCAAATAGCACGGACACACTATAACTTCCAACAGGAAGACAATATTATAAATACTATACTATAAAATTGTTTTGCAGGCATATTATAATGGTTTTCGTTATGACATGGCGCCCTCGTGTGGCCACTGTGGAAGAGAGAAAAAACCATGAACCATTGTAAAAATCCAATGGCAAATGACTTGAATCAGAGTTCCATAAATAAGAGGGAACCGCATTCATGTGTGTTTGTCCTTCACATTAACTATTATCGTAGACAAAATATCACAAAATATCACAAGTGAAACCATGCAGGAGACCAGACTGCGGCGGCGCTGTTGCGACAACAGACGGATATTTCTGGAAGGAAAGGGTCGCGTGTGGAGCGGAAGTTGGATTGTTGTGCATCCGGAATTGAACCTCGTCGTCGCTGCAGCAACGATGGCTAGTGGTTCGGCAAAACCCGCAACCAAAGTTGTCTCTAAAACCCCTGCGGGAGGCGGCGGGGCGGCTGGGGTAAGCGGAGGGCCCCCGGTTTTGCCCCTCGCCTCTCCGCTCATGGGGAAAAAGAAGAAGCCGTTTCTGGGGATGCCCGCCCCGCTAGGCTACGTGCCCGGTCTCGGTAGAGGGTAAGCCTGCTTTAACCTGCTAGGCTAGCATGCTAACTAGCTGCGTAGATTAAATTAGGTCTGTTAATGAATTCATAAAGGAATTCAATGCACAGAGTTTAGTGGCCCTAGTCTGTGCTGGAATAAGGTTTTTTAGCTAAATGTGTTTGAAAATTGAGTTTTTTGTTGCATTAAAATAAAATGAATACTTACTACGAATATTGAATGAGTGCTAGCATTAGGCTGACAAGGCTATGCCAGTCACCCCAGTTGATAATTGAAATAATTTAATCACAGTGAAAATATCCGTATTATTATAAGAAGATCGATATAAACTGGCTACCCTCCCTACAAAAGAGTGATACTTAGTGAGAATGAGTTGAGGCGGCAAAAAAAAAAAAAAAAAAAAAAAAAAAATTGCTTTAATTTAAATTTCTTTAATTTCTTTTTGACCTCGCCACGTTTGGCTGTTGTCTTTATGTCCTCACGTCTGTTTGCCAACAACATCCATTGCTCCTCTGCAGTGCCACTGGTTTCACCACCCGGTCTGATATTGGTCCTGCTCGGGATGCCAATGACCCAGTGGATGACCGCCATGCCCCTCCAGGGAAGAGGACAGTTGGCGACCAGATGAAAAAGAATCAGGATGATGATGATGAAGATCTGAATGATACCAACTATGATGAGGTGGGTTTGACTGGACTGTACCCTGCTGTTATCTAAAGTTTTTCTGGTGTAGGACTGAAACTAAAAAACGCAAAGAAGTAGAGCAGACAGAACAGTAGCTCTAGTTCAAATTTATTTAAAGTCCAGTATCACTGTTTACAGTCTCAAAGGGCTTTGCATGCCCACAAGGAGGATAACAAGAGCAGGGTTAAAAATGAATTAAATCTTGAGAAGGACCACAGAGAGAGGAGACCCTGTCATGGCCAGACAGGTGTGCAATAGGTGGCAACCCAGTGAGCAAATTACAAAAAATACAGTCTTAATGCTAAGAAAGACACACCAGCAGACAAAATTAGACAACAAAAGCAGCAGGGAGCCTCAGCAGGCAGCAGCCACAGCAGCACAGGATGATGACCAGCCACAGAGCCACTGCAACAGCCAGGACGAGGAGGGGGACGATGTCAAAGACCATTGGCTTGCAGTGTAAGTCACCTCTCCTGAGGACACAGTGGTCCTGGGTTCAAATCCTTGAACTATGTCAATTCATGATGCAGGAGCAGTTAAGTCATTAATAGTTACGTTTGAAAACTCCAAAGATTTGGGAAAATCACTCGTATATCATCGATAAACTCGCTCAGTATTTTCACCAATGAAAAGTTTTACAATTAATACTTTATTTTCATTATTCCTGTTGATTGTCTTGGGGATGGTGGTTGTGGTAGGGCTGAGTATTTTTGTCAGAACAGGAGTTTTGACACCTCATGTGGATTAATAAAAGTCATTGTCGGCTTCTTAGGTTAGCTAAAAACAGCATATTGTCAATAAGTTGCAGCTTGTTGCTATATTTTCTTATTCTGATCACATTTTGCTTTATTTTATCCTCCAGTTTAATGGCTATGCAGGCAGCTTGTTCTCCAGCGGGCCCTATGAGAAAGACGACGAAGAAGCAGATGCTATATATGCTGCACTGGACAAGAGGATGGATGAGAGGCGCAAAGAAAGAAGGTGAATGAAGAAAAAATATAATGTGTATTTGGGTGCAAATGTATACCTGCCCACAAGTTTTGGCAAGGCTCCTTGTTTGATGAATACCTGTCAGTATGTTTGAATCTGTTACTGTAATGGATGCTTTGTGTTTTTACAGGGAGCTGAGGGAGAAGGAGGAAATCGAGAAGTACCGTATGGAGCGACCAAAAATCCAGCAGCAGTTTTCAGATCTCAAGGTTCAAATATGCATATCCATTAAACATTTACCCTTAATTCCTCTCCCTCCCTTTATCAGATGTCCCTCTCCCTGCCCTTTTCTCTGCTTGGACGTATTGTAAACATTTTGAAAAGCTTGTGTTTTCCAAGTTTAAGCATTTCAAGAAAAGAATAAGGAAAGCTGTCTTGTTCAATCTTAAACCGCCATTATTTTTTTTTCATTCATCCACTGTGTTTTGAAAGGATGTCATAAACGCAAGGGTGGTAGAATTTTCTCAGAATTACTATGGAGGATTATTTAATCCCTCAATTGAATTTTTAAAACATAAACATCAGTCAAATTGGAGTTACAAGGTTTTCACATGATGGCAGCAAATCCATTGTCCAGGTATTGTGGCTTTCACCCTTTTTGATGTAAATTTAAGTACCTGGGGTGTAAATGTTAAAAATAAACCACAGCTGTCTCTCAGTGCCTTTGGATTTGTTACTAACTACAATTAAGGTTCACTAATATTTAGGGGTATGTTTGTATTCCCACTAGGAACACTTCATCTCTACACGATAAGCAGTATAGACTATAGTCTTGCCTTCACCTTTTTTGACGAATTCTCACCCACTGATGTTTTCCCCACTTGTGCTATTTTTTCATTATCCCCTTTCTCTCTCTCTTTTCTTCCTCTCTGCACAGAGGAAACTGGCAGAGGTGTCAGAGGAAGAGTGGCTGAGCATCCCTGAGGTGGGCGATGCCAGGAACAAGCGTCAGAGGAACCCCCGCTACGAGAAGCTCACCCCTGTGCCTGACAGCTTCTTCTCCAAACACCTGCAGTCTGGAGAGAACCACACCACTGTTGACCCACTGCAGGGGGTCAGTGCACATGCAAATACACACAGAAACATCCACATACACAAAATATTCTCCTTCTCAATTATGCACATGTTGTAGTTGCAGTATACACCAGCAGGAGTCAGGCTAAGCCATTATAAACATGCTTCACCTATCCAGTTACTCCTTCTATTGATTTCATAGATAGTCCTCCACTGCCACACCATTACCATGCTCCAGTGTTTCATTCAACCATTGTGTAACATGGTGGGTCACCTGGCATACCGGAGGTGTCACCCACACCTGTAACAGTTTTCACTGGTATCAGCTTTAGTGTCAGATGATGTAAATGGTGTTTCATCGGCTTTTCCACTACCCCATGACAAAATTCCCAGACTGCTGTGCTTCATTCCACTGACATTGTGTTGGTGTCCCTAACAGCTTGGCGGTCTGAACACGCCTTACCCAGGAAGCATGACCCCTGGCCTGATGACACCCGGGACAGGAGAACTGGACATGAGGAAGATCGGTCAGGCCAGGAACACACTCATGGATATGAGGCTCAGCCAGGTAACACAGAGCTAAGGCCTTGTCATCACACGCTTTTAGGGCTGCTTAATTATGGCAAAAATCATAATCATGATTATTTTTGTCAATATTGAGATTGTGATTATTTAACACAATTACTCACTCAGTATGGAAACGTCATGCATTTATTGATCTATGAAGAACTTTGATGTTTTGACAGATCACTCCCCTTTAATGTATTTTTGAGTGTATTGAAGTGGGACAAATAAATGTGTAGCGTGCTTTTTTATCCATAGAGGGAAATTGGGTGATTGGTTAAATGTGTTAACTTTTATCAAAGAAATGTTTTCATATAAGCAGCCATTCTTTAATAAAAATGTCACTACCACACTTGGCAGCAACACAGCACATCTGTAAACAGAAGTTAGCTGTCACTTCAAGAGCACTGGAATGTGGGTACTTACGGGTGCCATCTTGAGAGGTGTGTGTGTGTAACTGGGGCAGATTAGGTGAACAGTGTAAAAGTAGAACAGTTAGCCTAAGTGTTAAAGTGTTTATCTTCACTTAAATAAACAGCAACCAAGAAGTTACCTCCAGTCTCAAGGGTGCATGAAGAAAATTTGTCTACTACTCCCTGGGCTATCTTAACCACGGCTGGAAAGCATTAACCAGGAAGGCTGCAAAAAGTAAAAGCTGCCTTCAGGCAAATTTTGGTGCAAAAACGTACCATTGCCTAGAAAGTTGAGAGATGTGTCTTCATTGTCAGATTCCATTGTACTCAGGCCCTGACACATTTGGTGGAAAAAGGAGCTTGCTACAGGGAAAGCTATATTGACTTAAAAGAAGCAAAGCTACTGCAAAGCTACTGAAAATTGTAGCTAAGACAGTGGCATCACTACTCCCCAGCACTACAAATCTTGCATAATCGTTATTGTTTTCCCTTGTCACATTCCTTGAAACCAAAGTGTTTTCAAACAACTCAATTGGTTTTACCTTTCTTACTCTTTCCGTCATCTTGGCTTGAGCTGAACTAAACATGCCACAGCTTGGCTGAAAGAAAGTTTGGGCTTTTAGGGAGGGGCAAAACTGCACTTGCAGAGGAAATGGGTTATCAGATCATGTTATCATTATGAAAATAAAATTTGATCAATTGCCCAGCCCTACCCACTAGCATGTAAAATTTGTCTTGTCTTTTTATCATCATTCATTTGAGGGGTTACTGTTATTCTAGTCAGTAACATGTGGCAGTAGGTAGTGAGTAAGTAGGTAGTGATTGTGTCTGAGACATAGAAATACTTTCATGACTAGTTCAGGTGTAAATAAATAGTCTGATGGAGGTGGCAGGGTTGTTGTGGTGCTGTGAGTCGATAACTTTGTTACCAATTGACAGATTTTGCCACTCAAGTAAAAGTTAACCTCATCAGCCCATTGTTTGTCACAAGCCAGTAGCATATGTACTGAGTTATACTTGTCTTATTCATGCAGACAGTGAAGCAATAACAATAGCAAGATGCCTTGTTTTGGTATTTATGTGATTTGTACACTTGTGTCCATTTATGTCTTTTGTTGACTTAGTAGACGACAGAGTAGATAATAGTGATAATGAGTACTTTTCCTTATTTCTCTCTCGTCTCTCTGTCTGTCTGTCTCTCTCTCTCTCTCTCTCTCTCCCTCTCTCCCTCTCTCTCTCTCTCTCTCTCTCTCTCTCTCTCTCTCTCTCTCTCCCTCTCTCTCACTCATACCTTAAGGTGTCAGACTCAGTGAGTGGACAGACAGTGGTGGATCCTAAGGGTTACCTGACAGATCTCAACTCCATGATCCCCACCCATGGAGGAGACATCAGGTGAGTTGACCAAAACACACCAGGACATCATATTTTAGGTCAAATGTATACAGTTTTGTAAGGACACACAAATCTTTGTGTGTGTGCGTGTGTGCCATTGATTGCTTGTCTTTGGCTGTGCTTGTCCAGTGACATCAAGAAAGCTCGTCTCCTGCTGAAGTCAGTGAGGGAGACCAACCCCCACCACCCGCCTGCCTGGATTGCCTCTGCCAGGCTGGAGGAGGTCACCGGAAAACTGCAGGTGGCCCGGAACCTCATTATGAAGGGCACCGAGATGTGTCCCAAGGTACGAAGAGCTGCAGGACTCAAGTATATTAGATCTGTGTCTTTTCTGTGTTAATGCTATCATTGAGTTTTGTAGTACTCTAACCAGCCAGATATTCCTAGTATGATTTGAACATTCACTCTTGAATAGTCTAGAATAGAATAATAGCACCTTTACATACTTGCAATATGCATCATTACACATGACACACACACACACACATACACACACTGCATAGTTGGCTGTTGTTGGGGCAGGGGTAACAGTCCCTTTAAATTGAACAGAATGACAGCAGCATCAACATGAATCATATCCAGCCTCTGTGTGAAGTGAAGTATGTGTCCCACACAGCCACAGCTCCACAGCCCACACATGCAGACACAGGTATAGGCTAAAGCAACTCTGGGTACCGTTGAGTTTGGGCTGACTTTGAGAACTCGACACTACACAGGAAGAGTGGCTGTTCCCTTGCTACCTGATTTAGTCTTTGCATATGACAGTGTGACGGAACCGGTATAGATAGTCGTTTCATGTGAACAGTATTGTCTCGTGAGCATAGGATATAGGAAGTTTATTTGTCATTATACAACAGATTGTATAGCGAAATCAGTTTAAGTTACATCCCGTCCAAGAAACACAAAAAGACATGGCAAATACAGGGTTACAGGATCAGGAGAACTTCGGGTCAGCCAGCGTGCGCAGCGCTGCTTACATTAGATGAGAAAGGAGGACATTAGGGTGACATGACATGTGACACAGTCTCAATATGGTGTAACCTTCCTGTTACAGTATTTCATAGGACGGTTGGCTAACATAGATTTGCATGATCTAAATTTTATGGCAATACTTTGAAATTATTTTATGATACTCAGCACAAAATGCCCAGATTTAGTGGTGGGCAGGGCGCCTGCCACTGCCTATGGCAGTTGAACACTGCTATTTACTATAGGCGGCAGTGTGTCTCTGTGCGTCTCTGGCTGTATCTGCAACCACAAGTTGCTATTTGTCACTTCTATCATGATGCTGTGAGCAGTTGATCTGTTTTATTTTGTTGTTACAATGCACATTGACTTTAAAAAAAAAAAAAAATAAAAGAATGCCTGCCTCAAGCCTCTCACTCAACTGTGGGGGGTCTTTTATTTATAATTTTACTCATTGACTCTCAGGGGCAGCATCAGATATTTGTCAATAACTCTGTCAGAGCTTTTTCTGGAATAATGGTTATTGAATTTTGTGATGTTGTGCACTAATGTGTAGAGGTACTAGTACAAAGAAACAATTTTATATTATGCAATACCTTGGCCCACAGTATTGTATTGACATGTGTTTAAATATTAGCATGCTGATCTGCATTTCACCGCTTTTGATAAAGATAACATAATATTGATCTGATTCTGATACTTGTAATTGGGGAAAAAAGATCCTTAACCCTAGTGTATGCATTTTTTCTGTGTGCTCCAGAGTGAGGATGTCTGGCTTGAGGCAGCCAGGCTCCAACCAGGCGACACAGCCAAGGCCGTGGTCGCACAGGCCGTGCGCCACCTGCCCCAGTCTGTCCGCATCTACATACGAGCTGCAGAGCTGGAGACAGACGTCAGGGCCAAGAAACGAGTCCTCAGGAAAGGCAAGGCTGTCAGATAACAAATACTTTGCGTCAAAGTAATGCTCTCACGTTTGATTCCCATTTGTCTCTGTCCCTCATAAATTTGTGAAAGAGCAAGCGCAAACCAGTCTGAATCTGTTGACTGTCTCACAAAATGCACACCCACGCACACACAATACTCAGTCCCTTCACCCACACAGTCACAAAGAGATTTCACAAGGGTTACATTTGGCAGCTGTGTTGCTGGCTCCTCTTCAGGGCCTGTTTGCACCGTGGTGTCAGTGCCCTGAGTCACACACACACACACATGCACACATTCACACATGAGCCTTTTCCCAGCAGCATACCCCACTGACAGAGATAGATGTTGAGTTTCCTTTGCGGAAGAGCACTTTTGGCCCCTACATGTCTAATTGCACTCTGCTCTAGTCCTCTCCATTACACACACACACACATACACATACACACACACTTTGCACAGGGTGCAAAGTGTGTGTGTATGTGTGTGTGTGTGTGTGTGTGTGTGTGTTACACTATATTACACTATATTGATTAAATATGTTTTGCTGTTTGTTTGATTGTTTTTATTTTGTTTTTTGCTTCAATTTCCAATTTTTGCAGCTTTATATGATTTACAACTTGACGTGACAACACTGACCATGAAAAAATTAACATATCTATATGTTTTATGAGTGATATTGTGACCTTCTGGTAAAACAAACTATGCCTTAACTGGAAGCTCCTAGGTCTAATCCCCGGGCAGTGTGATGTCAAAATGTCAAGGATGTTTGGATAAAAGTGTCAGATCAATGACTGAACTATTGTTTTTCCCATTTAGCTCTGGAGAATGTGTCCAAGTCAGTGCGTCTGTGGAAAACAGCCGTGGAGCTAGAAGAGCCAGAGGATGCCAGGATCATGCTGAGCAGAGCTGTGGAGTGTTGCCCTACAAGTGTGGAGGTAAACCCTTACACACTATTAACCATTTTCCGCTGAATGGACTGTCAGGAACCCTTACCCCTGTTACCACTGCAGGAACTAGTCCCTCTTTTTGCTTTGGGGTTTGATTTCCTGGGCTCCAAAATGGTCTCTGCAACCACATCGAAGTTCATGAGGGGCGTTGTGGTGGAGTGTTGGTGCTGAATATGCGTGAGTAGTTAAATGTATAATGCAAGCAGTGTGAAAGCATCACCCCTGCCATTGTTAAACATGGGACTGAGCGGCTGGAAACACACATTTTTAAAAGACCATTGAGATCCTTTAGCTAGTGATTTAGAAAACAGTCTACGTTTTCACTCTCCATTTGTGACTGCAAACCTTGTCACAGTTGATCCCCATTTCTCACATAAAAACAGCTTCCTCTTTTCAGCTCTTACTTTTTTGCTGTCATCAATTTCATTTTTGATCTCCATGCATCTTTTCTTTGAAACCAAATGCAAAATCACAGTGGCACAGTACTAAATAATCATGAGCATAACACTGGCTTTGACATCTTCCATGTTTACCATTCTGCTTTTGTAAGACTCGTGTAGAATGACCAGACACCTCCTCTTTATTTGCATTACGTTTGGTGTTTTTGGGGTGTATTGGAAAGTTTTACACTTCCAAGGGTAAGAGCAGGAGCTATAGCCATGCAACGTTTTGGTGGAAAAACAGCATATGATTTCATGATAAACTAATTACACCCCTGTGGGTTGAATCAGACATCACACTTAGGTCAATAAAGATGTTTTTTTCCAACTATAACCCTTTCTCTTCTTGTTTCTGCCTGTCTTCCCAAGCTGTGGCTGGCACTGGCCCGGTTAGAAACATACGAGAACGCCCGTCGTGTCCTGAACAAAGCCAGAGAGAATATCCCCACAGATCGTCATATCTGGATCACTGCTGCCAAGTTGGAGGAGGCCAATGGCAACACTCAGATGGTGGAGAAGATCATTGACAGAGCCATCACCTCCCTACGCGCCAACGGTGTGGAAATCAACAGAGAACAGTGGATACAGGTGTGTGCCTGTACCTTTGTGGTTTATTTTGCATGACAGTGAGAAAGGAAGAGAATGTGCTCACAGCAGACAAAGAAATAGAAATTAAAATGTAGTTTACATCATAATAATCACTTTACTATTAAGAACAGCTTTTTTATTTGCTGACACAGTGAGTAAATTCAGCCTAATACTTTAGCCACAGTGTGACTGTAAGCATTTAATGCACCATTTTTTCAGTATTTGACCAAATTAATTTGCCAAGAAGATATCTCATAACTTTTTGACAGCAGGCATCGTTATGTTGTCATGGACTTTGGTGTTTGGAGAGGGAGTGACTGTCTAATGTGTATTGGCTTTCAGCTTTGATGGCATGCCAGCATACTTTGGCAAAGCTGCTCTCTTCTGTTTTATGTGGTCCAGCTGAGCACAGGCCAGCACTGTGATTGGCCTTTTGTTTAGTGGAGTGCAGTTTCCTTTCCAGTTTGTTTTGCAATCAGAAGCTTTCAGTCCAGCCGTTTCTATAACATTGTTTTGTGTTGTGTTGTTTTTTTTCCTCTTGTTGACTATCCTGTTTTTTTCTCCAATTAAGGCCACTTTCTAATAAACCTGTAACTATGCAAGCAAAGAGGGAGAGTAGGGATTTCAAAATTTCAGGATTTGGCAGTAGTTTGGTGATCAAACTATGAACTTGTCCGGAGTTTTCATCGGTTTACACCTCAATAAGTTGTGACCTGTTTGTCTATGAACTGTAAATCATCTAAAAAGATGTCACGAACAGTCCGGGCTCATTTGGGATTTCTCGCCTGAATGGAGCAAGATTTTTCCAGGCAAATCAAGTTTGGATTTATTTCCAATGTAATAATGAAGTGGTTCCAGGATTCCTCTGAACTAGCTGGCCAGCGATCACTCGTTCACACCTTCTTTTGCATGTTCCTCCTTTTCTTGTCCTGCAGGATGCAGAAGAATGCGACAAAGCCGGCAGCGTGGCCACCTGCCAGGCCGTCATAAGGGCCGTCATAGGGATTGGCATTGAGGAGGAGGACTGCAAACACACCTGGATGGAAGATGCAGAGAGTGTGAGTATTTCACTTTTCACAGGCCACCTCCACATCCTGATGCGTGAACTATACTTTACACACCCTGTTTCTGTATCAGAGCCCAACTTAACAAGCATTCTTCTGTGTTTAATTTTTCAGTGTGTCTCACATGGAGCGCTGGAGTGTGCCAGAGCCATCTATGCCCACGCCCTGCAGGTGTTCCCCAGTAAAAAAAGTGTTTGGCTACGAGCTGCCTACTTTGAGAAAAACCATGGCACCAGGTGATCAGATTTGTTTCTAAATGTTTCAGCCATTATTCACTTTAACACTGAAAAAATGTCTTTAATTCTTAATTTGACCTGACTTTTCCTTGTCTCCGTTGGCTGTCTTATGTTTTCTTATTATTTTGAAGGTGACTCAGTAGCAACCAATACTTTATTACCTCTAATCTTTTTCTCTTGGATGATTGTGGTTTTCATACTTCAGTTGTCTCACCCACACAATTTTAATAAATCACAAGGTCTGGACCTACGTTTTAATGTTCTAGTAATTTTCCATTGATTTTTTCACTGCTTCCTCAACTGTTTTTTTTTTTTTTTTTTTTTGCTCTGCCTTTCCATTCCTCTTCCATGTCTCAGGGAGTCTTTGGAGGCTCTGCTCCAAAGGGCTGTGGCTCACTGTCCCAAGGCAGAGGTCCTGTGGCTGATGGGGGCCAAATCGAAGTGGCTGGCTGATGATGTGCCTGCTGCCAGAAGCATCCTCGCTCTGGCCTTCCAGGTCAAGACACTATAATACTAATATTGAGAAGGAAGAGAGAGGAATATTTACTTAATCTCAAGTATATTACTATCCACTTGAGTCTCTCTTACACCTCATCTTACATCTGCCTTCCCTCCTTTCTTTTGCTCTCCATGTTTTTATTTTCCTATCCAGGCTAACCCTAACAGTGAAGAGATCTGGCTGGCTGCTGTTAAACTAGAGTCTGAGAATAATGAGTACGAGAGAGCCCGTCGACTGCTGGCCAAGGCCCGCAGCAGCGCCCCCACAGCCAGAGTGAGTGTGTGTGTGTTGGAGGGAGGGGGAGAGAGAGCGAGGGGATGGAGGAATTCCCCATTTCAATCCAAGTGAGACCTCTCATGTTGGTCACCTAGAGCAAATCTCAGTGTTTTTTGTTGCATAATAACACAGGCTACAAGTAGAAAAGTGAAAGGAAAAAGTGAGTGCCTAAGGAGATATTGCAAAACTCATTTGGCTCAAGTTGCATGGGAGATTGATGGAAAGGAGTTGCATCTCCTTGCCTAATTCCCTGCCCAGTTTGGATTCGGGAGTCCAAAGTTCATATAATGTGTTGTACCTTTTCAGTCATTCTTCAATTTTAAAAGACAAGTGGCATCTAGAGAAAGAAGACCTCATGTACTTAACGCAGAGGCATTTAAAGGCACAGATTAAGTCCTGTCTATCAACTGTGCCCTGCCCTGCACAGTCATATTGTCCTGTGTTCAAGAAAGTGTTGGAATGTATGGACTTTTGAAGCAGATTTACGCCTGACTTGTTGGTCATGTTCTATAGCAGGCGTCAGTGAGGCTTTTGTTTTGTCTGTTTTAGAGTTGGTGTTTTTTAGTGTTAATGGTGCATTATACTTTAGTTGTCAACTACAACATGACGTACTTCTCATGTTGAGGCTTGCCATGCTCCTCCACATGAGACAAGATTTTGCTGTCAATAAAGCGGTTAAATATTTGGCCTATGTCAGAGGAAGGTAGTATATGACCCATTTTCCTCTTGCCAAGGTATTTAAGATAAGATAAGAGATAAGATAAGATAAGATAAGATAAGATATTCCTTTATTATTCCTTTATTAACTTGCGTAAATAAGCTACACTGCCAGTATTGTAGAAGTGTAATTTATCACTACATGCCAGATGCAGACAAACCTATCTATACCTATATATTTTTTTAAGAAATTATAGACAATTATAGTTCTTTACTGATTTGTTAAATAAAGTAATATGCATTTGACTGAAAAGTGAATGTGATTTATGCAGGTGTTCATGAAATCTGTGAAGTTGGAGTGGGTGTTGGGGAACATTGAAGCAGCGCAGGAACTGTGCACCGAAGCCCTGAAGCACTACGAGGACTTCCCCAAACTCTGGATGATGAGAGGCCAGATAGAGGAGCAGTGTGAAAATATGGACAAGGCCAGAGAGGCCTACAACCAAGGGGTGAGGCAGAGGGAGGATGGACGGGGGGAGGGGAGGTGTTTTGGGTGAAGGGCCTGTCTGGGTGTTGGATGTAACCACAAGACCAAAGCGAATCAGACAGTCTTTGTATTATTCTCCTTGATTACACCTTTTTCATCTGGTCTAGTATGTATAAGAATAAGGGATAAAAATTTAATGTTAAGGAGTGTATTGACTTGTACGTGAATATTTTATTATACTAAATATGTGCCATATTGAGAATATTAATGTGCACTCAATATCTTGTTCATTATTATAGCTGAAGAAGTGTCCACACTCCATGCCCCTGTGGTTGCTGCTGTCTCGTCTAGAGGAGAGGGTGGGACAGCTGACGAGAGCCAGAGCAATCCTGGAGAAGGCACGACTCAAGAACCCCCAGAGCCCTGAGCTATGGTGAGGAAACACACATACAACACACTAACACGCTAACCTGCATCGTAATCCATTTATTCAGTGTTTACAAAATCATTCATTTAACAGTAGTGGGCAAAAGCTGATAATGTCTAATATATGCATTTTATAAGCATAACTATTCTGATAAATTTCCCTTTAAATGTTCCAACCTGTCTAACGCAAAACAGTTTATGTAATAAAAGCAGTTTTAACACACACAAATGAACACACAAATGACCGAGCAACACGCATTAATATAACAAGTCTTGAGGTAAATCTGACTCATGAGCATGTAAAAATGACAGCAGGATAATTGATTCTGGCACATTTACCAGGTTGGAGTCAGTTAGACTGGAATTCAGGGCCGGACTGAAGAACATTGCCAACACACTGATGGCCAAAGCCCTGCAGGAGTGCCCCAATTCAGGTGAGATTATATTTTGTTTGTAAAATGTCCGCTTTTATGGAGCTATAAAAACAGCCCTTGTTTGTAGCTTAATAAAATGCATTTTTGAGCTTACATAATAGGCGTTGAAAGCTCAAGAGGTCACAGATTGTTCTTGTAAGACAGAAGAGCATGTAATCTGTCACTTGAAACAAAATTATGAAAACAACCAAAAGCTGGAATTTTCACACGGCTAGAGTGATATGCGAGTGTAAGTGTGACTCAGAGTCTGCCTGACAGGTGATCCTAATTATATTTCAGAAAAAAATCACTAAAACACTTGATGACTGTGCTGTCTGTTGTTCATGTGGGAGTGGCAGCAGCAGCATTCCCTCAGCTTGTCCTGCAGATAGGACCTGAATGCACAGAAGATGTTTTGTAATGTAAATTCTCCTCCTCTCTACCACATTTCCTCTCCTCTCCTGCAGGTATCCTGTGGGCTGAGGCGGTGTTTCTGGAGGCCAGGCCCCAGAGGAAGACCAAGAGTGTGGATGCTCTGAAAAAGTGTGAACATGACCCCCATGTCCTGCTGGCTGTAGCCAAGTACGACTGCTTTTTCCCTTCCTTCCAGCTGACCTCATGATTATACCTTGTATTTAACTGTGAACAACTCTTCCAGTAATGAGTTCTGCTTTGAATGTTTATCATGGCCTAGACATTGGAAACCCTAATGTTTTACCCTGTTTCAAGTGTTTATTTCTTTATTTCCAAATGCATTCCTGTGCACATATCTCAGGTTGTTCTGGAGTGAGCGTAAGATCACAAAGGCCAGAGAGTGGTTTCTGAGGACAGTGAAGATCGAGCCAGACCTGGGAGATGCCTGGGCTCTCTTCTACAAGTTTGAGCTGCAGCATGGCACAGAGGTAAGGGCTGTAGTATTGTCGGACAAAGCGTGATTATAAAACGAGACTCCAGCTAGGATGCAACACTCATTAGGCCCGTCTCCACCTAATAAATTCCTGGTAGTATTTGGGGGGCAGGAACTACTACAGGAACATCCTCTCGCTCGGCCCTCTCAACTGTGGTGTCTCCAGTGAGAAGGCCGAGTAGGAGGAAGGTTCCTGTAAAGTTACCAGGCTCTGGATGTGACATTATCATTATGTGATCATTTTGACCGGGGCATCAAAATGCGTGTTGTTAAAAAAGCTCGTTGTTAGCGTCCCTAAAAATGCCAGCTAAAGCGAACATTAGTGTCCCTAAAAATGCTGGCTAAAAAGCGTGTTGTTAGCGTTAGCTAACATTAGCTAGCACATTAGTGTTAGCTTGGTTGTGTTGACCGTGTTGCTAGGGACGCCAACGTTAACTAAAGCTAACGCTAGCATCCCTAAAAATGCTGGCTATTTTGTCGCTTTCTGTTGACGCCACATTGCAGCGTGAGTAAATCCAATCAGCACCAAGTAAACCCCAAGCCCCACCCAGGAGTTTTTCAGGGCCGCTCAGAGTCCGTACCCCGAGGCAGGGCCGTTTTGTAGCCCCTGTAAAGGTTCCTGAACTCTCTCCTTTGGGGTAGTTCCGGCGGTGGAGACACGCGACAACGGCCCTGGCCCCGTAAAATTACCCTGAAGTTCCTGCGGTGGAAACGGGCCTAGTATATTCCTATATCCTGTGTAGTCCATACATACCCCTTTTCCACCGGGGCTGGTTCGGAGCCGGTGCCTGACTTAGCACCAGTTTTTTGGTTTTCCACCGCCCGGGCTGGGGCCAAACTGGTGCCAAACTGGTTCCAAACTGGTGCTAGGCAAGCACCGACTCCGAGCAGGGGCTAAACAGGAGCCAGAGAAAGAACCGATGACGCGGCCCACCGCGTCATTGGTGGGCGGGGTTACAAAACAAAACAGGAACTGCGAACGCTATAAACATAAACAATAATCCCCGAGAAGCCGCGGGTTATACTGATTTTACAGCGGCATGGAACGCGGCTCAGCAAATTACATTTAAGGACGAGAAGCACCCGTTTTATAACTAAACATAGCTGTCATTCGTTCCGATCACGAATCCGACAGGTAGCCGGCAATAATTGTGATTTTCGCCTCTGTATTGAAATGTAGGCTTGTAAAGATACAAGCAGTATTTGCATCGCTAATAAATCCAGATCCTGCTCCACCCGGGGCCAGAAACTGTATGGGGAAAGCAGCATTATATGCTTGACTGAGACGCGGCTCACGAACATCATCCCCGACTCACTGCTCAGTTTCACCGGCTTCAGGACAGGACGGGCGGACAGAGACAGAGACGCTGCAGCCGCTGTATAGTATGAGTGTGCAGTTTTATGTGTGTTGAAGTGATGAAGCTGCCGTGACAATGTAATTTCCTGCAAAGGATTAATAAAGTATCATTCATTCATTCATTCATGATGGTTATTGTGATTCTGAGCGGGCGTCTCGCGCACCTGTCATTACGTTTTCCGAAGACGTCATGACGTGGCTCTGACTTGGCTCCACTTGGCTCTTGGCTGGTGGAAAAGCAAACCGGTTCTTCATTGGCACCAGTTAAGCACCGGCTCTAGCACCAGCTCCAAACTAGCACCAGGTTTTTTCTGGTGGAAAAGGGGCAACAGTGTGCTTTTGAAGGAGAGAGAACCACATTTTACAGCCACAGTCATTTGCAGAAAGATTCAGGTACTAGAATCACACCTGACAACTATTTCATGCCCCACTGAATGACATTCACTATCGTTGAAAAAAATCAGTCAGTGTAAGTGTGAACACACTGGAAGCACAGTGTATGAATGTGCCTGACTCCTATCCTCTCCCGCCATCAGGAACAGCAGGAGGAAGTGCGTAAGCGCTGTGAGAATGCCGAGCCCCGCCACGGAGAGCTGTGGTGTGCCGAGTCCAAACATGTCCTCAACTGGCAGAAGAAGATCGGAGAGATCCTAACTCAGGTGGCCAGCAAGATCAAGAACACTTTCTGAGCCGGAGGAAGTTTGGATTGAGAACAGCTGGAGGACAGTCACCAGCCCATGCAGGCATGACAGGAAGTAGCCATGGACATACAGAACCTCAGTTCTGTAGTGTGGTGCTCCCATCAGTGGTACAAAACAGGAAAATATACTTAACACACACTCATTTCACCTTTTACTTTTGAACTGAACCCTTCTAGGTATCAGTTTTTATTGAGCAAAACATGTTTTGTCTTAGATATCTGTTGTTAAAAATGAACCAAGCATATTTTGTGGGAGATGATTTTGATGGAATAATTGTTAGTGTCATGTCCTCTTGGGTATGTAATCTGTTCCAGTTGTTTTTGCCATTGTCTTTGCAGGACTTGACAGTGTACATAAACTATGTTGGTCAAGAGCTATGTCTCATATTCATCATGTTAAAATAATGTGCTGCTTTTTCTACTGTGCTTGTATTCAGAATTACTTTGGAGGCATCTAATAAACAAAAAGCAAAGAGCATTGTATTTCACAGTGTGTTGGTTCTTCCAAACAGATTTGATATTTAGTTTCAGTAAACTGGTTTGTTCTGCTTGGGTGACTCAGAGAACATTTTGTTTCTTTGTGTTTTCCCAGATCTTTCAGTCCTGCACTCTTCCTCCCATGCACTTCCCATGCATGGTCAGCGTTCCTGTTGTAAGGGATGTCATTGTAAAGATCAGTCTACATTTCACCCTCTCCACTTGAATGAGACCATAATCAGTGTTGAACAACAGTGTAGGTAGTGTATTTCTCCCCAAGGGACCAGCCCAAGTGTAACTTTTTAAGGTTGGTAGGACCTTTCTGTAGACTTACGCCAACATGCAAATAAAACTGCTAAATAAAAACTAGGTCACTTCTTGATACACTGTTATGTAATTCAATAAGTAAACCAGGAATCAAACAGTGCCGGGGTTGGGGGTTTCATCCCCACTTGGGCCACCCACGCTGAAAACGTGTGCGCTCTGCATATTGTGGGGCGCTTTAAGACAAAAGCATCCACCAAGTAGCAAATGTTTTGTTACACCGCTGCTCCGTGGTGCCGACCTCTTCCCAACCAAACCGAAAGGATGAAGACACATGATTGATGGCAGACGTTTTCTCCGACTTGATCGGACTGGAGTTTGGTGAAATATAAAGCCTAGCGCCAACAATCCATGACGGGGAAGGAAATTGGAGCAGACAGTGAATTTGACGATGTTGGAAGCCAAGGGGAGCCTTATCGGAAGTCTGCCCGCCGACGCGTTACCCTGTCCGTGAGAGGGCATTTAAACTACTCTAGTGAGGCTGGATACAATAAACACAGCTGGATCAGGGGTAACTTCTGTGGCTCTTGCTGCCTCTGACAGAGATGGATTTGCTCGTCTGAGGATCCTGCAGTAGAACATGATAAATGGTAGGTGGGCTTTTAACATCTGATACGCATTTACAGCTGGTATTTTACACCAGTGTAAATAACGCTACTGCTATTCAAGACCGTAGATCCATGTCTTTTTCAAATCGCGCCGGATTCTCATTGGAAATGATAGCATCTGCGTCAAAGTGGCTGATGGATGCCTGTGTAAACGCCCGGCTGGGGCGCACTGTACGTCCCCGCAGAGCCCGAGTGATACATGCGGCTTTTCCCCCCTACGCATCATTTCTTCTGGACTTTTCTTTAAATTATAACAGTAATAAAACAAATCTCTCTCCTCTACATAGTTTCTGGCCGGCCCTGTATTTCGTAATGTCCTGGTGGTTCTCCTGTTGGGCTTTTCTTGTGGTAAGCGCAGGTGTAACTATAAGGAAATACTGGGCTCCTACAGAGAAATCATCCTCCTTGAGCTTCACAATCTGGTATGTACACTTTGTTGCAGATAAAATCAATACAAGGAAAGTTGTGGCACATGTTGATTTGTTGATTGTTTTTTTTTTTTTTTTTTTTGTTTGTTTTTTTAAACTCCATAAAAATTAAAAATGGTACTTGCACGGTTACAGTGGCACTTTGTTGGAGGAAATGAAATGTGTAAGCAGATACCTGGGGTTTATATTTGCATTTCTGGTAATATGCTGCCCTCCGCTGTTTGCCACAGTGCGCACAATGCCAACAGGGGCTGTGACTCAGTTTGCCTATTTTTATCAATGGCAGCGACTTGCTTAGATGGACTGACTTGTGATTGTTCTTTCGCAGAATCTGACTGCCTCATCTAGTACTTCCAAAGAGAGGGACCCCTGCCCCTCAGGAAAGGTAAATGGCAAAATATAGCCTACACATAATACCCTGAGCCCTCCTTCTTTCAGCACCATGGACAGGGTAAAGAGAGAGGTTTTTGGTTTACTCACCCATCCCAGCTTGATACGGCTGCTTTTTCTGACCCTTTAATATACAATTGCAAATCATAAATTGTCATCAGCAGAGTATTTCAGCGTGCAACCATTAAGTGTTATTTCATTTTTTGACTCTGTGGACTGATTTCACTTCCTCCACCCTGGCAGACGCATCGCATCTTGCTCTCCATCTATGGTATGATACAGCAGTTTCAGTGTGAGAGCAGGGGCCGGACACATGGAGACTTGGAAAAGCCAGTGGAGAGCATGGAGAAACTGCTCACTTACAGCTGCAGTCATGATTACCTGGTGAGACCTTTTAGTCCAGTCATTTTATGAAAAAACCTAGGACAAATTGCAAGAGAAGCAAACTCAACTGATTTTGTATCCTCAGTTTGTCCTGAGTGAGGGAAAAAAGTCCCAAGAAATCCCATTGGTGGAAAGTTTTGAAAATCACCTATTTATGACCACATATTACCAAAAAACACACAGGGGAAAGGGATCAAAATTTTACTTTCAGATATCACTATAAAAATTCACAAGTTGATTACACACACAAAGACAAGAAAAAAAAGTCAATTACAAGTTCTTTGAATTATTCTGTTTACACATGCATATCACACATTATCTGATTTGATATGCGCTAATAAGGAATATAAGGAATAAATGCCAGAACAGATATTTAAACAGTGAATTAAAAGGTTACTATATATATAATAACCTTTTAATTCACTCTTTTAATTCAAGGTTACTATATATATAGTAACCTTTTAATTCACTGTTTAAATGTCTCTTCTATCATTTATTCCTTATATTCCTTATTAGCGCATATTAAATCAGATAATGTGTGATATGCATGTGTAAACAGAATAATTCAAAGAACTTGTAATTGACTTTTTTTCTTGTCGTTGTGTGTGTAATCAACTTGTGAATTTTTATAGTGATATCTGAAAGTAAAATTTTGAATCCTTTTCCCCTGTGTGTTAAAAACAGTGTTTTTTGGTAATATGTGGTCATAAAAAGGTGATTTTCAAAACTTTCCACCAATGGGATTTCTTGGGACTTTTTTTCCCTCACCCAGGACAAACTGAGGATACAAAATCAGTTGAGTTTGCTTCTCTTGCAATTTGTCCTAGGTTGACCCCAATTTTGGTAAAATTACTGGACTATTTACACAACAGTTTCTGAGCTATCCAGCAGATCTTTGAGATGACAGAGTGGATATCCATGTCAGCAAAAGCTGAATGTGAAACCGGGTGGAGAAAACAGTTTTCAATTTTCATGTCATCTGTAAACTGATATCCAAACATCGTCAAGTGATATGATCTTTGCTGAGAAGTGTGTTAAAGTTCATTGGATGGGAGACACGGACAGTGACTCTATTCTTCTGTTTGTATGTTTTCAGGGGAAGAGGGGCTCTTGTCAAGCTAGCAAGAAAACACGAGGAAAGAAGAGAAAGAGGAACAAGCTTGTCAAAATTATTAAGGCACTCATCACTTGTTGGGAAAAGCTTCAGAGCATCTCTGCACAAGCTGGATAGAGTTTTCCTGGTATAAACACATGAAGATATAAGCTGGATTTCCCAAAGGTTCTCTGCATGCAACAGAAAATAGGCTACTAAAATTAAAATAACCGATGACCCAAAATATTTTGCTTGCTCCTGCGTCAAAGCCTGAATTTCTCAGTATTGTCTGTAACTAATAGGTTATTACAACTATACCAGACTCTGTAGTCTCTTATCAGCATTGCTCTTCTTTGTTATATGAAATTGTTTTGTAGAAACAGACCACAGATAAGCTATAACACTCACAATGCATTGATAGTTCCAAAATATGCACATTTTCCAAACCCCTTTAAAAAAAAAAAAAAAAAAAAAAAAAAATCATTGTGGAAACCACAACTTTTGATTTCATGTTTGTAAGCCATATATGTCATAACCATGGTGCTGATCCTCTGCCAGTAATAACAACATTCAGTACAGGCCACATAGACTAATAAAATGAGCTTCTCACAAGTGTGTGATTTTTCATTCTTCTGAAATCACAGTGGTGTTACTATTTTGTAAATCCGCTTGAAAAACAAACAAACAAACAAACAAAACAACTACGGCGCCGCTATGGTCGGACACGGAACACTTCTTACAGACTGGTGTTTCTCTCCGGAGGAATCATTGAGTTGCACAGCCTCGAAGAAAACGATTTTCCAGCGAGGAGAAAATCAACAAGAAATGTTGGTTGGTAGACATCATCACGAATACATGCAAAAATACTGAGATTTTTAACACCATTTTTATTGATGTTTTTGTTGCGATATTGAATCTCCAACGTTTTACAGACGCCGAGTAACCGTTTTAGCATCTCCGTTGTTAGCGTTAAAGAACTTAAGCTACTCAGTCGATGCTAGCTACGTGTTATTCACATACATTTCTTGAGCGTCCCAGTCGTTGTTTTGTGCATGGAAAGCTCTCACTTCAGTCTTGAAGCCAGAATTTAGCTAGTTTTTCTCTGTGCTTGTCTTTTCTTAGTAGTTTTAGCCAAACGGCTGTGCTTTCTTATGCGTGTTAGTGCGCACAGCAGACATGGCCAGTGTGAACATGGATCCTGATGTTGCCCGGAGGCTGTTTGAGGAGGGAGCCACCCTGGTGCTGCTCGGGGTTCCTCAGGGCACAGAGCTTGGCATTGACTACAAAAGCTGGCAGGTTGGTCCTCGCTTCCGGGGTGTGAAGATGATTCCCCCAGGCCTGCACTTCCTCCACTACTGCTCCGTCAGCCCCCCCAGCTGTGGAGGGGGGATAGGCCCGAAGACAGGCCTCTTCCTCAGCCTCAAACCCAGAGAGCTTCTCTTGGCTAAATGGGATCCCAAAGAAGAAGATTTTGACTTTTCAGCTTCCCAGAACGAGGAGGAGGTGAGCCGGATCCGGGCCAACCTGCAGGACCTGGACCCGTTCCTGGGGCCGTATCCCTATGAGGTCATGAGGAAGTGGGTGTCCCTGACGGACCGCCTGAGCCAGGAGGTGGCCAGTGATTTGCAGCCCCTGTCGGGTCGAGTGTGTGCCTTTAGCGACGTCATTCCCGAGCTGCAGCTCAAACACACCAAGGACAGATTGGAGCAGAATCTGCCCAGGAATGACATGGCCTGCCAGAGCATGAAAGAGGGCCTTGACAAGCTCCCCAAGATGAAGACCAGGGAGGGGACGGAGCTGCGCTTCTCTCATATCCCGAGGCAGACCTACCCTCCTGGTGCGACACCAGCCCAGATAACCCAGTGCAGCCTGGATCTGAGCTACGCCCTGGAGACTCTGCTGGAGAAGCACCACAAGCTGCAGCCTCTCAATGTGTTAGGTGAGTACCTGGAGGAGGTCATGATTTAGACATTCAGTGACGGCAAGAATGTTAGAAACACCACAAACTTCAGCCTAAACAATCTGAATTACTTCCCTGCCCTCTCAGGTGAGCTGCAGTTTGCCTTTGTGTGTTTCCTGATTGGAAATGTGTACGACGGCTTCGAGCACTGGAAGCGTCTCCTGGCTCTGCTGTGCCGCTCAGAGGAGGCCATGCGCAACCGGAAGGACCTGTATCTGGGGCTCATCGCCGTGCTGTACCACCAGCTCGGAGAAATCCCGCCAGACTTCTTTGTCGATATAGTATCCCAGAACAACTTTCTCACCTCCACACTGCAGGTAGATGCACCGAATCGGAGTCATTATCTGACAGCCGAGCTGAACGTTTTCACTAATCAAACGCTCAAATCACTCATCACTCAAATCCTGCTTCACAGAGGTGATGTGATGTTGTGCGTAGTTTTGTATTGACTTTACTTGCACTTACAGGACATAAAAAGCGCACAAAAACCTCCAGTCAAGTATTCAGTTTAATTTTTTTTGTTGAACATGCTGTTGATGTTTACCAAGAGAAATATCACCCAATCAGCGCCAGTGGAGAATTTGTTCAGCTCAGAGTAATGAGGCGGCCAGAGCAATGCATTATAGATGATGCACGCTGTCTGACATCCATATGGTGATATATAGTATTACCTGCTCAGTTAGTTAACCTTTCTGCTGTTTACTTAATCTGGTGTCTGGTGGACTAATTGCCAGTTTAGCAAGCAGTTTACATAGGCTGACAGCCTGTTTTGAAATGTTTATACCTTTTTAATCCTTAAGTATACCTTTTTATTATTATTATTTTTATTTTTTACAAGTGTTGTGCTTTTAATATGCATTGCTATTACCAGTGGTAACTCTAATGCTCATACCCATGTCGCAATGCTTTTTCTGACAGCTAGTTAAACAATGCAGCAATCCAGTGACTAATTTGTACCAGTCCTGCAGCTAACCTGGGGGGCATTATTATTATTGTTAAGCCCTTATTGAGAGTCACAATAAACAGTATGTTTTCTTACTTATTTTGGCACAGGACTTTTTCCAGTTTGCGAGTGGGCCTGGGGTGGACAGCACACTGCGCAAGAGAGCAGAGAAGTTCAAAGCCCACCTGACGAAGAAGTTCCGTTGGGATTTTGACGCGGACCTGGAGGACTGTGCCCCTGTGGTGGTGGAGCTGCCTGAAGGTGTTACACTAGACTGACCCTGCTCTGCTCTGGATTCAACATTCCTACTGCAGCCAGGAGCATAGAGCAGAGCTGAGACCATTTCAGACAGTGAAGGTAACCAGTGGGACCCACATTGAGTGGCAGAAAGGCATTCAACTGATGACCCACATCAGTTGGAACTATTTTCAAGACACTTGAGGAAACTGGAGCACTACTACTGCTGTTGCAGTTCTCAAAATCATCTTGCAGTCTTCTAGTTTGGAATTGCCAGCACTATTGGTCCAGTATGTTTTAAGGGTGTTGCATGTGGGCTATACAGTGTTGTCCACATACATTTTTTTTGCACCTTGCTATGGAAAGCATGACATGTTGGTAAGTCATTACCAGTGTTACAGGTAGGGAAGAGCTACACTATACGTCGTGTCAGTGGTTCCCTCTGCTGGTTCTACATATGATCTGCAAGCAGGCTAAAATTAATTGCTTCACACCTTTAGAACTACTGCTGCATTGAGTTTTGATACTAAAACCAATCCCTGATAAACTAATTAAATTGGAGAATAAAGAAATACAATTTTTAAAAATGATACTGTAAGATTATAATGAATGTTGCAGTATTATCAATTACTGAGCTTCATGAGTGATGGAGCCCTTAAAATTCACCAGACCTGATAACTGTATGAGTGAGGGCACAGTAATTGTGAGCTGTCATCTTATTATCACCTCAATTTATAATAATTCCACACGAGGTGCAGGGTCGGGCTTGAGGAAGGGAAACACCAGGTTTCTGTCAATGATGCAGGGTCTGTGATGGAGTGAGATGCCTTTATTTCCTAGTTATAGCTCATTTATCTTCCCGAGTGCAAGGTCAGTACTAATAACAGCTGAAATAATGTTTAGTGCACATGGAGGTCCTTCATCGTGATGTTACTTAATTTGTAATGCTCAGCTGGGCTTGTATTTGCCTTTTTTTTTTCTTTTTAAAGTTACAAGCGTTTCATTTCCATTCTCAAGCCACTGGTAGGCCGCTCATGCCCTGTTTTCATCCAGGAAAACATTGTGACCAATGAAGAGCGAAATGCATCACGAGATGAAGATAATAATTTTATCACATTAGTCATCGCACTCCACCTTGTTCCAAATTGTGTGATTGGAGTGATTCCATGCAGGGTTCAGCAATACAAAACCACCATAGCACTTCACCATAGTAAAGTTCAGTAAATCCTGTTTTGTTGCCATACTCTTCAGACTATTTGAGAAAGCAGTCTGCAGCTGGTTATAAGAATGAATTGATGAAATAAAAAATGCTACACCTTATATTGTCCTGAACATTTTTTAACCAGGCTTGATTTTTGTAACCAGTCTTGAGTTTTCCTTTCAATAAATACATGACTTTTGCTATAAATTGACTGTGTATTGCTTCTGTCTGCTTGCCAATATAATTCAATATAATGCATTTATCAAGAGTAATGTTTTGATTCCTCCACTAGATGGCAACCATGGGCCTTCTGATTTAGAAATTCTTTAGTTTCCTTTAACAGAATAACATAATTTTATGATAAGTGACACAAGATAAAGTCACCTGATATTCAGGAAATTGGGTTAGTTCACTGTCTCCTCACGAGATATGTTATACCCTTAGAGTCATTTAATTCCCTCAAGTTTGTTATACATTACAATCTGAAGAGCAATCCATCACAAAAACATGTTCGAGTTTGTGCCAGTGTGCAATCGTACAGAATGAAATACTGCTATATTTGGTGCTGGAAGTGCTGGATGCCGGTCGGAATTGGCAGTACGCACAACCGAGTGTAAAGGTGCAATTCAAGTTTCTCAGTCTGTTAAAGTGTGAGCTAAAGCAAGGCAGATCCAGTGGAAGCCACTATGAGAGTAAACACAGTACAGCCAGCCTGAGATCTGCGGGTAGATAGTGGATGTAGGGATTGAGGCAGAGTGCACAAGCAGCGGTTGAGCAAACAGGATAACATAATTACATGCCATTCATTAGCTGTGAATGTGTGTGTGTGTGAGCAAGAGAGAGAGAGGGAATGTTTCAAAGAGGAGTAGTGAACATATCCCTTCTTTGACTGTGATGGATGGGGACTGACCTTATGTCTGAATGTAGGTTCATCATTTACCCTTTAATCTCTCCTCTGCTGTTCCCTAGCCCCCTGTCTCTCCAGCTGAACTTCTCTCTTGTCTCTATGAAACAGTCTACGAACCAAAAGCTGCTGTGAAAAAAGGGCGAAAGCCATCAAATGCAATTATCTGAATCAATATTGTCTGGGCTCGTTGATGGAGATCTGCATGCCAATACAGAGAGTTCTGCCTGTTCCCTGAAGACAGATGGCATTGTGGAATGGACGGAGGTAATGCCAAAGTTTTATAATGAGAGCTGAGTCAATTGTCTTTGAAATATACAGACATTTTAAAAGAACATCAGTTCTAGTATTTGTGGCTTTCTGTGAGACCACTGGGAGCTGGGTTATTTTCTTTTTGAATGCAATATTTAAGATGATGAAAATGGCTTGGACCATGTGGTGGAAACATATCAGCACAACAAGGACGGAAATGTACGGTGATTATTCGTAGATTCTTTTTCCTCTCTGGGGATGAAATACTATACATCACTGATGAAGAGAGTCTCACAAATGACAGTGTCAGAGAGCGATTCCAACTCCTCCATTAGTGCTGGAATCGTAGTACGCAACGAATTCGCGAGCAACTTGTTGCATTGTCCAGCATTCTGTGCACCACACACACCCTGTGTAACGTTCTCCCGCCATGGTTCTGGTATGGCAACCATTTCCTTTTAATCTCTCTGATTTGTTTTGTTTGGTGTGGCTACCCTGGAGGCTGAAGCACATTGGGAATGGGCTACACTGATTGTGCAGAACCTGAAAGCCTAGCAGGCCCTGTCAGTCATAGTGAGGCTTTCTCTCCATTAGATGTGGACCGGCCATTTCCATGGGGCTCACAAGCTGCTCGCCCTGCCAGTGTAAACACAGGCCCCTCTGTTTCTTTCTCAGTCACTCAGCCACTCTCCTCCCCCCTGCTCCTCAACGCAACAAGGAGGGTGAACACTGGTGTGTATGTGCATGTGTGTAGTGTTTGTGTGTGTGAAGAGACTCCTTGACCGAGCACTGACTCTGATCTTAATGTGAATTATTATTGATTGAATAAGTCAGGTGTTTCATTGTGTGTATGCCATTACACAATTATTAATTGCCTCAGTTGTTTCGTGATGAACCAAGTGTATGAAAAATGGATGAAATTAAATCACAGGGGATTGACTTTAATTTCCACTGTAATATGAAATTGTCTTTCACTTCTCTCACATGCGTGTTTTGCAATGAAGTGCAGGATTAGCAGCACCGAGAAATGAAGCACTATTTTGCACAAAGGTGGGTTGGACTGCCAGTCCTCTATATCCATGTGCATGCACAAAATGTCATATTTAAGTTAATTACAAGCTTTAATTTCAGATTGTTGTGAGCTGTACATTGCAACACACCTCCATTCTAGCGATAGACAGACAGATATACTTTACTGATCCCAACCAGGGAAATTCTGGGTAAGTCTTTTAGTCTTGTGTCAAGTCTGAAAATCTTTATTATCTTAAACAAAGTGGGCCAAAATATGCTGGCAGGAAGAGATAATCCCGCTTATTTCCAATGCAGCTGCACTTGTTTCAGGAATTTTTCAGCATAAGGCAGATCAGCCCACTGGTAAATGGCACTTGATTTAATACAATTCTGGAAACAGGTTGATTAGCATTGGAACAAGAGGGATTATCTCATCCCATTGGCATATCGGTTACCTTGTTATAAGAAAAACAAGATTTTAACACTGAATATGAGACCAAATGATTTGTTGAGATTTTTTTTTTTTTTTTTTTTTTGCAGTGGAGGAATATTTCTGCAGCTGTTTCTCATGTTTTACCCGCATTCATATCCTATTCTTGCCATTTCTTTCCCCTCTCTCTGTTTTTCACATGTTAAGGCAAAACCTGTTTCAGTCCTTTGCTGCTTTGTTGTATAGCGAGCTGCACAAATTATAATGAATAGCTTGTCAAAGAGTGGGCTTTTGGTAATTGACCATATCCCAAGATTGCATGTGGGAAAGATGCTAGCACAGAGGGGGAAAGACTGTTTGCTGTCTAATCTTTTTTCATTGTTCTGTGTATACCGCACAGGCTTGTAAGACAAGAGTATGTTTACAAGCCTTGAGCAGTGCGCTTGGTATGTGGGGGAAGTTGGATTTGAGTCGGAGCAGTGAATGGCAAACAGTTCAGTTCAGACCCTTGCGTTTCAGGTGCAATTACAAAAATGAACAATTCCAGATGGAGATTAAACAACGTAACAATTTGAATGTGTGGTGAGACTGCATGTAAAGTTTGCATGTGCTTTTGCATAAGTGGTTATGGATTTCTTTCCCAGGTCACACACACACACACACACACACACACACACACACACACACACACATTCCCACACACACTTACTCATACCATTTGCTGGTTTGCCAGTTTGGAAACTTCCTCTCACCTTTTTTTTTTCCCTCTTTCCCTGGCCCAGAAGTGTGTGCTGATGACCAGGCTGCAATTCCTCTGTATTCCCTCCCAGCTCCAGAACCAACGGGACTTCACATGTCTGACTCGCATGACCCAAACGTGAGGCAGGCACGTGTACACTTTCCCAGGATGTGTGTGTGTGTGTGTGTGTGCGCCTGTGTGTTTGTGTGTATGCTGTGTGGGTGTGTGTACATTTTGAGGCCACGGTGCCCAGACATATGGATGAAGGGGAGGGGGGCACTAAAAGCAAGGATGGACGAGGTTAAAAATCCGTCCTGGAAATTTCATACACGCCAGGGGAGAGAGAGAGAGAGAGTGAGAGAGAGTGTGTGTGTGTGAGTGTGTGAACAATGTGTTCTGTTGCGGTGCTCTGCAGATGTAATTAGAGGCAGGAGTTAAAAACAAGGCGGTAGTCCTTTGAGGTCTGGTCACCAGGCCTATGTGTGTGTGTCAGTGTCAGTGTGTCTGTCTGTGTGATCATGTACAGCGGAGAGACAGGACAGCTGGGCAATAAATTTCCCAGAATAAAGAACTCAAGTTGTACAGAAGTTGTTGTAACAAGCGCTGATAACTTGCGGTGGTTTCCTTCAGGCATAGGCTGTTGCGGATGGGTTGACACATAATACACAGCGGTGTAACGGAGACACAGACGCATCTGCTGTCGTGTCGTGGCGTTACATAATTCATAAAAGTGTCTGCACCTGCACTGTATGTCTGGCTGGAGACCTTAACCAAACATTGGCCAAGTAATTTGGAATCAAGCATCATTTGGTCAAACAACAGCAAGGATCCTTTCAAATCCCCCTATTCCCAGTCGACACTCCATCAGATCTCTTTCCCTGTCCCACACCTGTCTGTCAGATGAGAGATCCCTGTTTTCCATTTTTAGTGTGTGTGTGTGTGTGTGTGTGTGTGTGTGTGTGTGCTGTCCTTGGCTGTGAGACTCGGAGCCTGAACTCTGGCAGACCTTGTCGCAGCAGAAAGGATTTGAACACCCCCCCTCCCCCCATGTCCCAACACATACTCTCTCTCTCTCTCTCTATCTCTTTCTTTGTCCGTCCACCTTATTCATATGTGTGTGTATGTGTGTGTTTGTGTGCTCGTGTGTAGGGCTTTGAGGTGAAAGTGGACCCCTCCTGGTTGCGACACACCCTAGGGAGATCCCAGTGAGCAGCTACAGGATGGAGAGGAAGGGCAGGAGGAAACCCGGGGCTGACGGGGCCCGACTCAAAACATCCATCAGTCACTGTTTTCTACCGGCTATTAAAATTATGCCTCCACTTTGGACCATTTCCTACTGTTTTTACATCTATTCCCCTGATATCATCCTGTTGTCTTTCTCTGCTTTCCATCAGTGTGTTTTCTCTTTGTCACATATTCTCCTCACCCTCCTTCTGTCATACGCCTACCCTTTCCATCCCTTGAATAATTCAGAGCTTTATGATTTATTATTCAGACGTCTTCTGAGCTCCCTCTCTTTTCTCATGCCCACAATGCTATTGTCTGCATTTAAATGGGCCAGACATCATGCTTTGATTTATAAAATTTTTTTTTTTTTTTTTTGCTTAATGGTAGCCCTCCCTTCATCTCCACTCCACCCACCACACACACACACACACACACACACACTCACACACACACACACACCACACATTGGCTGGAATGTGATGTCAGCAGGTGTAAGTATTTCCAACACAGAGCAAAAGATTTGGCATGGAGGAAATACCTGTGATTAGAAAAATACACTATAGTATTTTCCTATGCGAAAATGGTCCCTTTAATAGCTTTTTTTCCCCCTCAATGTGGAGCAGTTTAGTGCCATGTGCATCTCGTGATATGATTGCAAGAGCATACAAATGTGCGTGCATGTGTGCATCAATTGCTATATGAGTTTGGGTCCCATTTGAGTAGTAAAAGTCAACTTGGAGCATTAGAAACAGAGCCCAGTATCCTGTGTCGGTTAAGAGAGGAAAGAGATGAGGGTGTAAACAACCAGAACCACTATGAAGACACTATACTTTGTTCCTTCTCTGACTTTGCCTTTCTTTAAGTTTGAATTTTGTGTGCAGGTGTATATACTGCTGTATCATGAATCACACTGCAGCTCATTTTGAAAGGCCTGGGATTTACTCTGTGACACAGGGAGGGTTTTAAAAAGCCGCAAGAAAAATCCCCATATCCCCTCTTTTACTCCCCTATCTCTTTAATACAACAGTAAATCTCTCCCTTCCTGTCTTCTCTCTCACTTTTCTCCCATCTTGGTCTTTTCCTCTCTATTCCACTTCCTCCATTCCTCTGCTTCTCCCTGTCCGGGGCCAAGTTGACTTATGGGACCATGGTGCAGGGCAGCAGGGCAGGAAGACTGAGTTTGATCCTTTATCAGGATTTTTTTTCTTTTTTACTTTGCTCTCTCTTCTCTGTATTGTCTTCTTGCTCTGCAGGCCAGCTCTCACAGAATTAACTCTTAATCATTAGCAGACCCAAAAGAAACATCAATTCTCATCAGGGTATGTTTATTAGGGATATTAAGTAAATAACTCCTAATTACTCTTTGCTTTAAAGTTTTTTTCCCCTTCTCCTCTCCAGCTCTGACTCTCTCCCTCCTCCTGAAACTCTGCGTTTGCTGGCCAGAGGCCCAGACTCATCTCAGCTGATCGGTCCTAATCTGAGCCCTGGCTGTCTCCTGTCCTGTGCTGCTGCTGTCACCACTGCAATTAAATCTGTCTAATTGGACAGGCTTCTGTCAGTGTGTGTGTGCATAAGTCTGTGCGGGTGTGTCTGTGTCCATGTTGCGGTCAGGCTTACTGGAGCCAGGTGGCCACGTGTTTGGCTCATGGGAGGCCATTTTCTATGAATGGTAAACCACAGGCAATAAACACTAGCTTGTGATGGACACAATGCACAGTTTGAAACACCGCCAAAAGTCTAGCAATAGATACACTGGAAGACATTAGATATAACCAGAGATGGGACATTTGCCCTTGTGGTTTGAACTCCAGCCAAGGCTTGTATGCAGATATGACCAAAAAAAAAAAAAAAAAAGGTTTGAATTTTTTTCCAAGATGTTATTGATATGTTTGGAACTGTAAAAGAATTTGACCATGGGTCTGAGATTTGTGGCCGAATGGCTGAAGGATTATAGAGCTGTGAGCTTGAGATAAGCTCGAGCTGAGAATTTATCAGGTCTCTGATGAGTAGGTTGGGTCTTGAAGCAAACATGGGAGAGGTTTGGGGTCACAGATGTCACTGATACAAACAAAATCAGAGAAAACCGACAGCATGAAATCATTCAATTAAGTATTCCATGATCTAAATAAAAATCCACTGGTTTTAGCAACTCATTTGCTGTGGTATAATTGTGGCATGTAGACTTAAGGAAAATCAAGGGGGCTATGTCACTAAACTCAAATCACTGAGCAACGTGTTGAATCAGCTCGTCCGCCGCAGTGATGTCACTAGCAGCGGTTGTTGTGGAACTTAACGCAGGGCGGTTTTATACTCTAAAGACTGTGACCACCTCCCTCTCTCTTCAGCAAAAACCAGAAGAAGCAGAACTCCGATCATTCCATCAACATGAATATTCTCTTTCTCAGCAATGTCCCCTCTTTCTCGCTGTCCAGCTGTCACTCTCTTTTTTTTCTGCTTTGTGGCTGTGTTTGCTGTTGGTAATGTTTTCCTCTGACCCACTGTGCCTGGCCTGTAAACAGACATTGGCTGAGGTCCTGGTCTCGACCGGCTCCATGTTTCTGCTCTGGGCCTTCTCCATATCCACATTACCACTGAACCACAGCTGGCTAATGAAAATCAGACCCCCTGCCCACAGAACGCCTCCACACTACTGATGCATCCTGAGAGAAGCTGTTGACTCCTACTACTGTGGATATAGCAGCTATTTTTTAGTGTAGAACGTCAACTATAAAAAAAAAAAAAAATGAAGACTGGATGGAATACAAAAGCATCTGAGCTTGACTTTATTTCTTTAAAACTCAAAACAAGGGTTTTCAGACTTTTCCGAACCTCCAAGTTGAATTCCATTAAGCTGCAGACCCCTGTTTGAAATGATTTTGCCTTCCTAACCCTGACATATGAAGATATTTTGATTTGCGTAAGAATGAAATTGTATAGATGTCATACTTGAACACTGACCAATAAATTCAAAATGATGAACTTGAAACTTAATCTTAAGATAATCACTCATTTTTGCAACTATTTCTAGTGAATTAAATTATAGTGAAATGAAGCTATTCCAAAATAGTCTGGGGGCCCTCTGGAAGCCCCTCAAGGATCCCACTTTGAAAACCACTGATTAAAAACACAATTTGCTCACATATTTCATAGCAAAAGACCAGAAATTAATATTCAGTTATATCTAACTCTGTATCTTGGTTCAGCTGATTCTCATTCTTTGTCTCAGCAGTGGAACAGTTCTTTTTTTTTCCCCCTGAATTACTGAATATAAAACATTCTACCCACTGTATTATATTACCATTATAAATGCGAATGCATGTGTCTGTTTTGTCTTTTTGTATGTATGTGTGTATGTGTGTGCATTTGAACAAGTCCTTCATGTATATGTGTGAGTGCGTGCACACACACACACACACACACATACATACACATACACAGTTTTGTCTGTTTTGCCAGGTGGGGTGTCAAGACTTGTCAGGGCTATCCAGCTTTGTGCTGTTTTAGTTTGTCTTGTTCTTATAGTTTCTTTGGGGAAGAAGTCCCGTCCAAGCCAAACATTTGATCTGAAGACTCACTCAGTCACAAGCAGCTGGCTCTAAAGATGGTCCTGGTCTGGCCATATGTTGAGTTTTCATATGGGGCTGTAGAGTGAGGATCCGTCTTATAGCTTAACATATTCTTGATGATATTCTACTCTGAGAGCGTCCCTTCCTGCACACCCAGCGCCAGGGCTGCCAGGATCCATGGATAGACAAACAAAGCCTTACACTGAGATGGAAATGTGAGCAGTGATCTGGTTTATGAGATTTATGAATTTGAAAAGCTGTACTGAATCAAAACACTGATCAAAATCTATCTCTGGATAGTGCCTGATTATCAGGAGAGGTACCTAATAAATGAGCCAAAAATAATGAACACACTGCAGGGCCCTACAAATAAATCTTCATGTCTATTTAAATGAAGCCTTGATGCTGGTGGTGGGGTGTAGATCATCAGTGGCAACTAAAATAATAACACACAGTAACAGCTGACAGAGATAATAAAGCTTCCCTCAGTTTTTGACTGGTTCTCAAATGGGTGTAAACGAAGGCATGGAAATGCTGAAGCCGAGCTGAATGGATGAGCACAAGTGGTGCTACCTTACCTACTGACTGGGTATTAAGAGGAAAATCAAACAGTGGAGGGATCATTTGTGATTGAAGTCAAATGAAAAAAAAAAAATGTAGCCTTAACTGATAAGTGAAATATTTAATGAAGGCAGGGAGAGGATTGATTTGTGAATGAAATAGTCCTTCTAATTAAAGTTATGCTAAGCCTCATTAAATGGTCAGTGAGGGGAATGGAAGGAATGTTTCTATTCAGCAGATTGATGCTGGCTGTCACACTGAGAGGTAGACTGGCAAACTGGGCCTGAGCTTTGCTTTGCTCTATCTTGTTGTGGTTAACAAGGTGATTTATACTATTTTCATTAAAAGATGTTTCATAAAGTGAGGAAAAACAGTTCATTTTTATCTTACAGGCGCCCTAAACATTAAGTGTTTAGGGCGCCTGCTAAAGATTAAATTTGTCCAAGTATCCCTGAAATGCATTCCCATCATGCTGCTACTGTTTTGAGAAGGGGGTATGTTCTCAAGTGCGAAAGACAGACATGGGAATCAGCCATATGGCTAAATGCTTGCCTTTCACATCCATTGGCAGTGACAGAAAGTATTTACAGGTTTTTATCAAAGGATGAGGGATAACTCCTGACACAAATGATAAGAGCTGAAATCTGTAGCATGTGTTTTCTCAGTTTCCCTTTCCACCATGGGAGAACACACACGCATGCATACACAGACACTCACTTGCACGCATTTGGGGTGGCTGCTGCACTGAGAATTTGAACTGTGTAGTGATAAATTACAGAGAATTAATTGATTTTTATTATACACTGGAGACTGAAGCAACATTGTCTGATAGTTTGGTTTATACTCTAGCTATGACTATGTTTTTTTTTTTTTTTTTCAACTGTTTCAGTGCTTTCTTTCTTTCTTTCTTTCTTTCTTTCTTTCTTTCTTTCTTCCCCTGGGTGAGGTGTTCTCTCTTCTTCATTACTTCTTCTGCTGGCTTTTTTATCTTTGTATCCCTCCATCTGTTTCTTCTGCTCTCCCTTTTTTATTTCAAAGGCTGCATTTCTCTCTCCTTTTTTTGGCAACCCTCTCAGTCCCATAAAAGCGATGGGAATGATTGGCAAATCAGTGGTCGTCACACCCATCCAATTTGGAGTCTAGCTTTTCACACAATTATTTCACACGCCCGGGAGGGACCTCTGTCTCCAGCAAAGACATTGGAGGGTATAGTAAATGTGTTTGTTTGTGTTTTGAGGTTAAGGAGAAAAGCCCCCCTACTCTTTATAAATCAAGGGGGGGTTGGTAATTGAGAAATGGGTAGTGAGAAGCAACATATCAAACACAGACATAGCGCACAAAGCAGTGAAACCCCTTTTCCTTTGGGAAATACTTCTGACGCCCAAATGCTTTAGAGGGATTCAGGGCCAAGTTGAGAGAATTCCTAACTGGTCCAAATGGGAATTGCTTCATTCTTTACCATGCCTCAGTTTGAGCAGTAGTGCAGGGGTGCTAAGTGGATACAGTTTGCCTTAAGATACATATCTAGGGTCACCAATGCACAAATCCTTACCTTAATAACCAATAAGCTGAGAAAACACAAGACAGTCTGCAGATCAGCATGTGGGGGTTATTTAATCCAAACCACACAAATGTGCTTACATGTGTGTGTGTGTGTGTGCACATACACGTACGCACGTGCGTGCGCACACACACACACACACACACACACACACACACACACACACACACACACACACACACACACACACACGTGTTAGGCTGGCACATGTTCTGTGATTGCTATGGCAGACATCCTTCATATCCTGCCCTATAAAGAGCAGAGATTTGTGGGTCTTTCATAGGGCTGGGTGAGGGGCTAAATCCATACTGCCACTGCTCTGGGGGGCTAATTACTTTTTTTCTTTATTAAAAGAAAACATCTCTGGGGCAGGCACATTAACCCGACTTAAAGCCGTACTATGTGGAAAAGGCAAGCTCTCAGAGGAAAAACACTCATTCTCTGTCAAACCATCACAAACAGCTGTTAGACAAATAGACAGAGAAAGAGGGGGCAAGAGACATACTGTGTCTTCGTGATCATCCTCTATGTATGCTCCAGGTCCCTGTTGATAACTGAAATAGCCTAAGTGGTGCAGTTGCTTTCTGACAAATACAATCTCAACCCTGGTCTTTGTAAGCAGACACTCAGGAAAACCAGATGGCTTTCCATGCACCACTCACACTCCACAGGCCCTCCACTTTACCTCTCGACACTGTCAGTGGCAATTTTGAGATACATTTATAAGTGGATGAAGGCCCATTACTTTCACAAGGAATGGTGTTCACCCTTGTGACATCTTTGTTTGTGTTGAACCTATCTATTTTAACAAATTCAGTAGGAGTTCACCTCCGTGACTCATGAACAAGGAACTGAACAAATGTTAAATAAGCACTGCATGTAAACAATCATTTGGAATGCGAAACAGACAACAACAGACAGCATCTTGCAATTGCATGAGATGGTTTTCTTCATATTCGACTGATAAGACATTCTTTGTGTCAAATGATGGCTGTTTTTCTCAGTTCTTGATCATGTGTGGTGTGCCATGAGGCACAGTTCTTGAACCAATTTTATTTTCCCAATCTCACTTTATGTCATTTAATGAGGCAGCCTGTCATCTGCTTCCATACGCTGATGACACTTGGTTGTGTCTTTAATTTGAACCAAGTAAGAAAAACAAACTAGCCTCTAAATAGCACTGATGTCAAGTGTTTGGTCAGCTAAATTCCACCTCATCTCAATCTGTCTTTGGTCTTTTAAATCACAACATGTTAAGTCTGCCTCCAAAACCTATTCTATTTCTGTTCTAACCCGTATTTGATTTTATTTGACCAAAACCGCAATTATAACACATACTCAATAACATACTTAAAGCTTGTTCAGTCACTTTTTTCCAACCCAGGAAAAAGCAAATTGTTGAGATTTACTTGCCATATTACTTTCATGTTTTGCTGGCCCCAGTTATCTTTCTGAACTTTTCATTGCTTTCAAGAACCTGCCCGCAGCCTGACATCCTCAGGCAGTGTCCTTTTGACTAGTCCTGCATCCGGAGTAAAGATTAAAGCGGACCAAGCTTTTGCTATCAGGGCTACAAGGTTGTGGAATGATGTGCCTGAGGAGCTATGGAGGGCAAAGTCAGTATTATCTCCTAAATCATTCCTTAAAACTGGATTGGTTGCCTTGTTTGTTATTTATGTACGCCATTTGTGCTATTCCCATTATTGAGATGTTTTTTTTTTTTTTTTTTTTTAACTCATCTTTCCATTTTATTTTTTTCTATTTCATTTACATCATTTTTTTCTATTATGAAGCACTTTGCAATTTTGTTTGGAAAGGTGGCATATTAAAAATACATCTACAGTTATTATTTTGATGAGATAGCTAGCTAGCAAGCTATTTAGGTAACATAAAAAACAGAAACACTGTACAAATTTCTTTCATGCTTACCATCAATCCGTAATGATGAATGTTCCTAATGAATCATTCTTCAGGCATTATTTCTGAGACATTTAAACAAACATCAGTTGTAGAGAACTGGATAGCCTTGAATAGCTATAGTCAACTTCTGATCTATTTTGCACTTGTCAAGCAGAGCTACTGTTCATTAAACTTAATCTCATCAGTAAGGGCATGTTGGCATCCAGCGACTGAGAAAAGTTCAGCTGGAGCCAACACTTCTCTGCCAACAAGCTTGTTGATCGTCCATGCATCAGTTCCCTGCACATGCACTCACCTAGGAAACAAATAGACCTCTTGTGACTCATCAGTTGAGTTGCTGATAGTGCACATTCACAGTTACAAATCAGGGACTCTATAACACTTAATGAAAGATAACATTTATTATAATAACCTTTCCCTATGACGCGTATCAAACCGCGGCTATAGGCTTCCACACTCTGAAGCAATGTGTATTTGTCTATTTCATCTGGGATCACACCCATTCCAGGCTTGGTCTTCTTACAGTCCTGAGAGGAATTCCTGTCTTTATTAATATGAGATTTGTTTGGCTTGTACTGTCATATGAAGGATTATGCTGCCAGACAAAAGTCTATCTAAATCTCACTGGGCCTATAGCTCCTTAAATACAACATGCTGTGGCTCTCATGCAAAAACTATACAGCACAGTATTGATTTATTGACACTGATCCACCTATTGGGCAAGATTACATTCCATACAATATTATGGAAACAGTAGCCTACTTTTGCCATTTTTCAAAGTAGAGTGAGAGACTTCGCGGCTCCATGGAAAATTGTGTATGTGTACACGTGTACGCCCACACGCACATAGAATTTATCCAGGGTGTGGTGAAGTGCCCATAGGGTATATAGAGACTTGAGGCATTGGCAGCTGTTGTGTGTTTGGTATGTGATCCATGCAGTGTGGTGGTATGTACCCTTTGCTGTGTCATTCAAACACACTTCAGGGCTGACAGCAGGTTGTTCAAGGCAGATTTGATGGCTAGAGGTCACTGTGTAGTGCTTACAAGATTACAATTAATGAGTCTATATGTGCACAACTGGAGGAGGACATATACATTAACAATTGTACATTAGAAGCAAATGTCCACTGCATTTTTTCACAGTATTTACCTAATGTCAGGTAGTTTTCAGTGCCCATGCTTAGAGAGGAGCATGTGCGTGGGGTT